>NC_056746.1:597006975-597066975 GCF_019279795.1 Protopterus annectens | reverse complement strand
TATATATATATATATATATATATACACATTTATATGTACCTGCATACATGTGTCTATGCATATGTATCTTAGGAATGTTTATTGCTTCCACATTGTATATTCCCTATGGTAGCCAGACTGTACTGCATGATATGTTATTGATACCAGCCTGACATCATACAGGTGGGATGGATTATTACTAACATGTTGTGGCCATGTAGTGTCAGGTCTTGGTTATGGGATTTGCAACAGTTGGTATTGTATTGCAGGGCAGACCTGTTTGGCTGGGGTGGGATATCAATAATGCAAGATGTATGTTGCTTGGGCCCCCTCACCCCCATTAATGGTGGCTGTGGTCATATATGTATTTGTTATGTTCTCTATTACATCTTTAGATATATATCTGTATATACAGATACAAATATATATATATATATATATATATATATATATATATATATATATATATATATATATCTCGACATGAATATGTAAACATATATATTTATAGATATATACATAAGTATATATATATATATATATATATAGAGAGAGAGAGAGAGAGAGAGAAAGAGAGAGAGATATGTAGATATTTATGTATATATATATATATATATATATATATATATATATATATATATATATATATGTATAGGTCTACCTGATAACATCGATACGCCAAAACACTGACAACAAAATAACCAACATGAAAAAAACGTGAAAAGAAAGTTCAAAAACACGAAACTTCACATGCCCGACAAACCAAAATCCCGACAATCAACAAAACAAATACCTTTCCTGAAAAACTCACACAACACAAGCACACCAAAAACCTTACAAACCTACACTAAACCTTACATACACAACTATCTATGCACTAACCTTAACCCAAACCCTCACCCTAAGATCCATCACTATCGCATACTTACCTTACCCGCACCCTAACCCTAACTCACTTAACCTGCCCCTAAACCTAAAGTCCGTCACTATCACACACTTACCTGACCTGCACCCTATCCTAATGTCCGTCACTATCACACACTTACCTTACCCACACCCTGACCCTAACATCCGTCCCTATCGCACACTTACCTTAGCATGTCGGTGTTCTCAGCATTGGGATTTTCAACTGTCGGTCTTCCCCGTTGTCGATCTTCCGGTGTCGGTGTTCTCGTCGTCGGCGTTGTGCACTGTCACCATTTTCAGGTAGACCCATATAAATATATATATATATATATATATATATATATATATATCTACACACACACACACACACACACACACACACACACACACACACACACACACACACACACACACATACGCACATATGCCCATTCCTTGTACTGTTGAATGATTGTGCTGGATGATATGTCTGTGAAAACATCAGGGTTATGTAGATCTGCCATGGCTTATTGGTAAATCACATTGGCTATGGTACGCAGGCTTTTAGGTTCAAGCCTTGCAGAAGCTGTTTAATTTGTTGCTGGGCAGAACAAGGGCCGTTGGATACGGAGTGATTAACGCACTTTTAAGCAGTTGTAAGCAGGTTTGCATGGGTTTGTGTGACAGTAAGCCCTGCTAACTTCTGATTACAGTTGCTTACACTCAGCTTCTAAATTGCTTAACCTGTGTAGGCATTGCTTACCCCCATGCAAACAGGTTTAATCCAGCTTACTGCTGCTTAAAGTGCTTACTCCCACTTACCCCGTGCTAATTTCTTTAAAAGAAAAGAAAAAACGGGTTGATTGGAACGTGGTGAAAAGGGGGCACAAAGATGGAAAGACAGTAGGGGAAAATAGCTAGAGATGTGCAGGAAAGGTGTAGGGAAGGTCCATAGCTGCCCATTACTTCTACAGTAACAGCTGTGCATATACACTGAATTTGAAGATAGATTTAGTCACTCAAACTCCTGAGACAGGGGTGAGGACAACAATAATTTGTTGTGAAGCCAGTTAGACCAGATTATATCTGTCCAGTATGTTACATGTGCAAACTGGACAGCTATGTATGGGGCAAGATTTTTTTTTTTGGGAACAGATTACCCTTTTTATGTTTTTTTTATTAAGGTGAGAGTGGCATATTGGGGAAGGATAGTGAGTATACTTTGGGAGGATAGATTGTGTAGGATGACAGACAAGACAGCATACAGGGGAGGTATACGACATGTGGGGGTAAACACCTTGGACGGGGAGGGGTGTTTGGAAGTCACAAGCCCATGAGCCCCCAAAAGGAAACAGTGGGACTGAGGTCTCCACCCATGGGCAGTCACCACTGCACCTTCATCGCCCCAAAGGTGGCTGTGCTGGGGCCTGGGTAGGAAGGTCAGGCTGACCCTCCAATTGCACCATGCGGCCCTTTAGCTTG
The DNA here is from genome assembly GCF_019279795.1 of Protopterus annectens. Lineage (NCBI taxonomy): Eukaryota > Metazoa > Chordata > Ceratodontiformes > Protopteridae > Protopterus > Protopterus annectens. The sequence goes on along the minus strand of NC_056746.1, from coordinate 597,064,629 downwards.
TGTTGCTGGTTTCCAAACTCCTTGTGGAGCTCACTACATACCATGGCCTGGACCTGATGGTGGGTGACATCTTCCTGTCTGCCCCCACTCTCAGGGGGGTTGAGCCCCATCCCCTGCAGTGGCTCCACCCGAAGGTGGTGCAGGGCAATGGATGAGGAGGTCCCAGGCTGGGCCTTAGATGTGCTGGTGCCCAGATCCATTGCCAGCTGAGGTGTGACAGGTAGGTCCGCTGGGACCGGCCTTCCCATATGGGCTATGGTGTTGCAGCTTTAGGACAGATATGGGTTAGTAATAGTAAACTGCATTCAGGATTAGTTATAACAGCATGCATAGATATTCCCATTAACCCAAATCACCAGATTTTGAACAGTTGCAGAGCAAGCAGTTCACATGCACATATGGAATCACAGTGGCTATTACAACAGCATGCAGGTTTCATTTATGACAACAGGCCACCGATATGGGACTATTTTAATATGGCACATTCATAGAACCAAATGTAAATATTTATAAAGCAATAGGACATATGTCCCAACAAAAGTTTGGAGTGTACACATACCCACTGAAGTGTGTAATTAGGTTATTGGTGCAGATATGGTGGGGGTGAGAGAGAGGTCAAATAACAACTAATATATCCTGTAGTTTTCAGAACTTTCCTACTCACTGCAGTGATTCGTCCCTTACATGTATTATTACACTACCCAATGGCCTTAATTTGTACAATGGTATGTTTGTAGATTAGTATATACATGAATTGTGCCTTACCGACAGTCTACACCTCTTACCTGGTATAGCTGTGGAGAAAATATTTATTAACAACACCTGACAATTTCTACACACAGTCCCAGATTCCATGCTTGTAGACAAGTATATAAGTGAAATACCTACAGTCTATACCCCTTACCTGGTATAGCTGTGGAGAAAATCTTTGTTAACACTACTTGGCAATTTCTACACCTACTCCTAGAATGCATGTTGATGTTATACACATACCTCTCAATCTGTTATTGCACACACTCTAGTCAAGGCTTGACAAGATGCAGGTGTTAACGTGACATATTCTGGAATTGCTCTGATACACTTTGAGTGAGATGCTACAATGACAGGTTTGTTTTCATATACATTTTCAGACTATGTACAGGTCTGACTATCAGTTATATGTCATTAACAGCTGCCTACATTTCTTGGATCGTCACACTGATTTGACAGAGGTACAGGGTACCAGAAAGCAGATTTGGGCCATTTATCTGGACATGATGTACAGATCTGAACAGTTGAGGGGTATGACTATGCATACAGCTTACTATATGAACATTCTAACACAGTCTGAACAGTTGATGGTTATGATTATGCTTACAGTTTACTATCTGAACATTCTAGCAAATTCTGTACAGTTGGGTCTAATTATGCATACAGCTTTCTATCTGAACATTTTGACAAATTCTGTGCAGTTGTGGGGTATGATTCTACATACAGCTTACTACCACTCCCGGAATTTGAACCCCTGCTGTGTGTGCTAAAAATATTACAGTTAACATCACAGTACACTGTGCTATCAGGGAATTGGTCTGAAGCTTTTCAATATTTTCGAAGTCTCCCTCAGTTGTACAGTATAACCTCTTGGGACTTACAACATTGTTATACAGAACTTCCTACACATTGTATCTGCATACCACAGTGTGGGTAACACTGCTTCATACAACAGTACTATTTAGAGGATGCAACACTACACTAACATATGTAAGCAGAGTAAACACAAGCACTCCAGGGGTTATACCTTTATTCACAGGATATTACACCTTTATTGACATAGAACCTATATGACACTCTTCCTACCATATTGTCTAGTTTATTCAGTACATCCCATACACAGTACATTTGTATACTGGTACAACACTTTCTAAGACTCATATTTATTTGTTATGACAGCACAGGCAAGATTATTACTAACCTGCCTCACGTTACAGCCTTTGCAACCTATCAGCATGGGCTTGCTGGTTTGCAACCCGCTAATCTGCAGATGTAAAAGAAATACAGTGATATTTAGCCATACCTATCCATAGTATACACAAGCCAGGCAATTATTATCTACTTAGTAAAATGAGTACTTACTCAGTGCTGGGGCATCAGCCATCTGCCTAGATTCTTGGAGCCACTGATCCAATATATCCCTCCTATGCTGCTTCAGGACAGCATGGTGATGCCTGACCTGGTCACCAGTCTGGGGGATACCAGTGGCAGTGGTGAGGTCACGGGCGAGACTGTCCCAGGCCCCCACTTTATATTGGGAGCCCTGGTACTGGCCCTGCAGTAGTCTCTCTTCATGGTGTTTTACCAGTAGCCATACCATGAATTTGGACTCCTGGATGCCCCAGCGCTGTGCTCAAAATCAAGACATTCTGTCTACAGGAGAAAGCTACAACCAGTTATGGGAAGTATTCCCGCCTGTGGGATTTAAATATGCCCGATTTCCCACACTTTTCCATGATTGGATGGTTTTGAAAAGGCTAAGCTATGGGCAAACCTGCTTACCTAAGGTTGGCATTGCTTAAAGGGGTATACCAATGGGCAGACTGAGTTAGCTATCCTACACATTGCTTTCACCAACTAAGCTGAGCTGTTCAACGCTTAGCATTGCTTAATATTTATTTTGCATTATATTTGCTTTGTGGCATTGTTTTATTATTCATTACATGTTATATATGTGTCTGGTATCCATGATTCATGTGTACATACCATGTGTGGGGTCCTGGGGACTCCAACACTTTATTACAATAACACCTCACATCTGGCCTTACTGCAGTACTCCAGTTCACATATTTATGTTATGTAGCAGGTTATACAACATACAACTGTATATAGATTCCTTTCACATGTTCAGTTTGATTTTCCTGTGGTGGGATTTGTTTGGTGAAACCTTAATCTTATGTACTGCTGTGATGCCTTCATGGTTAACTACTTTGACTGTAGTGTACAGGGTCCTGGGTTCATGACCTGAAAAGGCTGGTTATTTTTTTCTGGCCAGAACAGCGGCTGATGCCTACAGAGTGATTAAGGCACTTTTAAGCAGTTGTAACTGGGTTTGAGTGAGGGTTAGCTATGCTAACCTTCTGTTAAATATGCTAACAGAGAGTTAGCATTAATATTGCTTAACCTGTGTGCACATTGCTTACCCCCATGCAAATGGGCTTAAACCTGCTTACTAGTGCTTATATATGCTTACTCCCGCTTACTACTGCTTAATAGTGCTTACACTTGCTTACTAGTGCTTACTCCCACCTACCACTGTACTAATTTAGACAGTAATGTCTAATGGTTCTTGGAAAGGTGGGGAATTTGGAGCTGTATGGAGTTATCATTCATTACACATTTTACCTTCCATTTGTATCCCTGATTCCTGTGTACATATACTGTATGGGGCACATGTGATTATCTGTGGACTTTGCAACATTATGACACTGACACCTCACATCTCCCTTTACTGCAGTACTCCAGTTCACAAATGTATGTTATTTAGTAGGTTATGCAAATAAAAATATTGATCATAAAGTGATTTGACATGAAAAATGGAATGTGCTGCATTAGGACTCAAACTGGGAATGGCTGCTCGTAAGGTGAATGCTCTTCCCACTATCCTATTCCTGTACTGCTTCACTTGCATATATCTTGTTTTTTATCCTCTAGTGCTGTTTTTTGCTGCATTAACCATAGCTAAGCAATGGGCAAACCTATGCACCCACCGTTAAATGTAATCTGTGTTATAAAAAAAATCCCCGGGATTCATAAAGCTCGGCACAAGGCCGGCATTAGGCTTGAGCCGACCGTGTCGTGTGAAGATGGCATAGTAGCACCAAATGCATATTAATGAAGGCGCGCTGCCGCCACAGCCACATGCATAGGAAAGGAGCGCGAGTGCATAGGGTGTGTCGAAGTGCCGCACAGAGGCGTGGAAATGTCAGAAGTCGACGTGCCACCTAAAATGCTTGCATATAACAATTTGCAAGCAATAATAATCACATCTTTCAGTGTCTGTGGATACTGAAACGTATGCAAAGCATGCAAGATAGTTCCTGCGAACACAAAATGAAGAAGCAAACACAAATGCACGGTAGGGAATAATGGGTCCCTATCCCTCAAACAAATGACATTGAAAACCGTGTGCCCATAGTCCAACGCAGTGTGTATAGTTATACCAAGTGGAAGTGAAATGCATCATGTTAGCGCGCAGCCAATAGGTACATCCAGCCCAATGGTCAGGGTGACAAGCTGACCCATATTGTGAGGGAGAATACACAGCTGGGCAGATGTGTCCATAACAAATCCACGATAAATGTAAATATCTAGCAACTGTATGACAGAATTATATCCCACAATGCATGTAATAGTCACATACAATAGGTATGTCCGTATTTAACATACCATATGTGAAAGGAAATAGAATAAGCATGTAAACGAAGCAGAAGGAGCATATAAACTGCTACAACAATAAGGCAACATGTAGGCTTAAAGGAACAGTATTATCTGTAGCATTGACTGTGGGTACGTGTTGTCCAGTACAATTGGATATGTGTCTGGAATATATCCCATCCTGGACATAGGAAAAGGTGGCATCCTACCAATGATCAGAACAGTTGGCCAAAATCCACACATCTGCGGTCCAAACCGTACTTGTCAGGATGTGTCACAGTTGAACGGGTATTACCCGGGTGTACCAACCATTCATGAAAGTTAAGTATGGGCGTGTACCTATGTGCGTAATGTATAGCATGTGGAAGGTGAAACATGCCAGGGTAGTCCACACAACCTTACAGGTACCTGACATATGTAGTGTATGCAATATGTTACCTTGACTGTGTCATGGGCCATCAACCAAAGCAGTGATGGATGGCGTGTCAGGAATATGTGTGTGGGGGGGATGGGTAATGGTGCAATCCTCAAAGGCGAGACTGTGTCGTATTCAGAATAGGTGAACTGGAGGTGTATGAGGGAGCAGCAGGTGAAGCAGAAAGAAACACAAAGAACATGTATACACATCTGCAATACAACCAGACAGGCCATACTGTAGAACACAATCCCACAAACATATGAATATTAAAATGTGTGATAAAAATGTACAGAAATGTCAGCGGCACATACCCACAGATTGTCCTGATGGAACTGGCCAAATCAAATGCAACACACCTGGATGCATAATGGAATACCCAGCATCCCCTCCACAGCATACAACCCACCCCCATACCTGAACGTCCACCAAATTCAGTCATACTTGGCCTACTAGTTTGGCGCAGCCACATCTATACATAGTGACCACTACTCATATGTAGTAGGCAGTGTCACCCTAGGCAGATTCAGGATTGCAAACTATGTATCCCTTGCATGTGAAACCCCCAGCACATTTTCGTAATGCCAAAAGAATGGTCGGTATCGGTCTTGTCAAAATTTTGGATATCCCTCATGGGATAAGTAACCTGTGTAAACATTATAATGGGTATCAAGACATGATGTCCAGTCCTGTTGACATCTGGACATAAGTTGGAATGTGCAGTAGTGGTGCACGAGACTGTCCAGCCCTAGATGGTCATGCAGAACCTACTACCCAGGATCAAACACCTGCCCGTGACGCACGTGTCCCGACACGAATAATCGAGAGAATATATTGCACACATTCGCATAGTGGCACATGGAAATAGGGTGATGAAGGCACTGACATAAACAGGATACACCCTGATCCACTGTGTGAGGGACAGTTACTGTGTGGGTAGGTGTGTCCTGACCAACAATGATACAATGCCAAATGTCCTGTGATTGTAGGAAATAACTATGTACCATACTGCATGTAACAGTTGCCTAAAGTGGTCATGTCAGGATAGAAAATACATAATTCATACAAGAAACAGACTAACAACTAAAGTGCTAAAGGTATAGGCTCACAGCTAGGAAACTAATGAATGTTCTACACCTGCACTGACCGTGGGTATGTGTTGGCCTAAACAATCTGGTGTCCTCAGAATATATCTCAACCTGTACATATGACAATGTGTCAACCCTACCAATGGTCAGAGCATTCGCATAATAACTGGCAAGCCTCTTAATCACTCACAAAGCCTTTGGAGGAAAGGTGTTGAATGAGAATGACTACTTACAACAATGAAGAGTAATAGACGCATTTAACTGCAGAAAATTAGTAGTAATACGAATCTGTCGACACGTTCCAAGTTAATAGCACTAATATGGTAGAAGTGTCTGTGATTGTCCCTGATTTGTCATAGCATGTCCCTGTCACTGTAGAAACTAGTCCCCGAGTATCACAGAGGACCGTACACATATGTACACCAACCAACTGTCACATCTGTTGACAGGACTATTACATACCTGTAGTGAATTTATAATTGATGTCCCGAATAATATTCATTGTATCTATAAATGAATGAAATAGTCAACTGTGAAGGGAAACACTATGTCCGGGAAATGTATAGGTTAACGGACACACAGATGTATATATAGATAAAAACTTATATATATATATATATATATATATATATATATATATATATATATATATATATATATATATATATATATATACATTTATACATATATATATATATATATATATATATATATATATATATATATATATATATATATATATATACACACAAAGATATACTACAGATATATATAGATAGATATATATACACAAACAACAGGTATTGATATATACACACACACAAAACAAATATATATGTCATTGTAGATATACACATGTACATAACTGGGTTACTTTACAGCAATTAGGGGTAACATATATACAGCCCGGGCATATGTGACTGCGAGGTCCAATAAATAAACATTGTAACCCCCACACGCCCAGCTAGGCCGGTCAGACATACAGACAGGCAATAAAGATTACTACACTGCTGCTGTCCAAATCACCGGCAGGAAAGTAGCATTGTGAGAGATCTGCAAGGTCTACACTTTAAACATGGATAACGGTGTCCCTTGCAGGACCCCAAAAAGTCAGTGTATGTGTCAACCTGTTGTCATCGATGTGAGCAGGATGTAGGTGTACATGGAACAGTAGGTTGTGCAAGTGTGATAATACATGGGTTGACAAAACGTACGACATGTGTCCCGAGACAGGGAGAGTGGGCAATGTGTAGGGGTGTGCTCATACCCCAGCTGCACTCACAGTAAGTATATGTCATGACTGCTGTAGCGGGGTGCCAGGTAGGTGGACCATGGGTATGCAATAATGGGCTTAAGTGTGCAGGTGCTGGTTGGCAGAGATGTAGTAGGCCCATCCAGTGGAAGTCATTAATATTCCTATGTGGGCAGAGCAGACGGCTATATGTCCCAAACCTGAAGAACACATCTACCGGATAGTCTGTAAACCATCGGGGGAATACATAGAGACCAAATCAGTGCCGTGTACCCGATTAGCATGGACGTCAATAGTTATGAATCAGAATGTAACAAAGTCCAAATAAACACTTCCAGAACTAGTGATATTAGGTGGACAGGTGGCGGAATACAGGTAATGACAGATGACAACATGTATGAGTCATAAATGGCATGTACCTCGACAAACGTGAATGAATACATATGCTCTGTGACTGTCAATGTGTCTGGTTAATAGAACCAGTCATCTAAATGTGTCCCACAGGGTGTTATGCAGTGTTCCTGATACAGTGTTCATTCTCCCCCATTGATATGTGAGGTCTGCTAGTGACAGAAAGTGCATAATTTGATGACCACCTCAGGTAGATGATAGCATAATAGAGGAGGTTCCACACCCATACGCCTTTGAGTGACACACCCGTCTGGGCAGTTGTGTCCTGCAAAATGAATGTTATGGCACATGGCCTGTGAGTTCGGGAAAGGAGGCCATATATTGTATGTAGTGGTGTCAGAAATTAATTTGTTGTATCAGAAACAGCTACATGTAATAGGAAACAGTATTAGCAATTATAATGCTACAAGAATAACCTTAGCATATGCAAACCGTGGAAGTAGTCCATTTACATCTGGCTGTGGGTATGTGTTGCCTTGACACATGTGATAGCTCTACATATAGGATCTATAGGGCCGCCACCATTCTGAATGGCCAAAGTTGGACCTGCTCTGTAGAAATGTCAGACGTACCAGGGCAGAACATACCTACAGCCATGCATAGTACAGCAATATACATATCAGCACAAACCAAAGCATAGTCTAGCAGCTGTAAAGTTGCTTATGCTACTACATATAACATATCGACGTGTCAGGTATACAGGACCTGTAACAAGCAACCACTACAGACACGTAGAATATGAGAATGTCCCCTAATCAGGAAAGTTGCAATGGCTAGAGTATCATCACATGACATGTGCCTAATGAGAGACTGTCCCATGCAAAGTGGGAAAGGTGTTATTCCTACAGTCTCCTGTCGTGCAATCTGAAAGGTGGAAAACGTACAGTAGGTATGCGGTAGCATGACTCGCCGGACAGCTGCGTTAACAAAATCATATTCACATGTCAACACTGCAGAGTATTGGTTCCCATGTATCAGGCAGATGGGAGCAGATCGTATGAGGAACACACATAAACTATGATTACATCACTGGACAGGCTGCCGAGTCCATACAGTCGAACGCCTGCTGTCGCGAAATAGTTAGACATACCTGATACTGTAGTCATGTAGTCCGATGTAATACGCATGACAAGGGATCACACACACCCAGCGTGAGTGACAAATGTAAGCAGAAATTTTGGTGAGCGAGCGGCTGTAAGCGTGTTTGTCTACCAGTATGCCAGTAGTGCACTGTCAAAGAAATGTGGAGTCTAAACGGGTAAAAGGTGCTGTAACCAAAGATCAGCAGTGCTTAACACTGTGCAAACCCACACACAACTGCTCCCACCTGCTGAAATGTGCCTTACCCAGTCTGTATCCAAAGGCGTCGGTCTGTCCGCAAATAAAGAACCGCCCTATTCACGTGTTGGTAGCAGTACCCTGCGCACATAGCTCATGTGAATTAACAATAGACCATGGCATATGTACAGACAATAGATCACACACACACCATGCAGCGCAGTCATCCAACAGTATAGCAATGTACTGGCAGATATGTCCGGACCACTGGTGTATGCATGCCTGGCTGTCCTGTATGTCAGTGTGTGAGCATGCCCAGTATGACTGTTACGCATGTTGTCGACCAACATTACCGTCATACTGTCATGTGTGTGAGCATGCCAAGTATGGACAACTGTATCGCATGTGTCACATGTCCAGATAGTCAGTACTGTGTTGCCGACCCCTCCGTTCTACACAGACAGGTGTCATGCTGTGTCTGCAGGGTAGCTACTGGTCATGTGGTATTGACAGTTGCTACATGTCTGCATAGCGTGGGGGTCATGCAACCACATCCGCAGTCCTGCACAGCACTTTGGGTGGTGCACATGACTCTCACATGTGTAGGTTGGACGGGGGGCACAGCTGAAAGTTGTACACATCTGCTGCTACTGTACTGGTATGTCAGGTACTCCATGTCAGTGTGTGGACCTACCTAAATTGCCGGATGGAGGGATACCAGTGTACGTCAGAGCCCAGCGTTAAATACCAGCACAGTGGTGTTGGACATCCTAGTTATAAGGGATCTCAGCTTGTTAATGAGGCTGACCAGGGAGCTCCTCTACTCATGAGATTTTACTCCCTTTTGCAACAGTTTCTTCCTTCTGTTGTAGAATTTGTTTATGGCAGGGGACCACCAGATTGGCTTTTTGGAGCATAGCATCTTGGTTCTGTTTGGGATAGCATGATCCATGCACTCGTGTAAGTGCTTACAGAGTGCATTTGTGTAGGATTCAGCAGTCATAACTGTATTGTCCATCTGCATGGGTGTCATGAAGTTTGCCACTTCTGTCTTAAGAAGCATGAAGTTGGCTTTGGAGAAATTTTTTACTGTGGTTTCCTTAATGGGGGTTGGGAGTGGGATATGGATATCCAGGGTGATTAGCTTATGGTCAGATCTGACCAATGAGGAGTTGACTTCAGGTGTGGAACACTGGTCACTCATGTTGGTAATGACTAGGTCTAGGAATCTGTTGCCCCTGGTGGAGGTGTGGATAAGTTGAGTCTGGGCAGTGGAATTTATGAATTCCAGGAAGAGTTGAGCAAAGGAGTTGGTACATGAGTAGTTTTCCCAGTTAATGGTGGGGTAGTTGAAATTGCCCATTATTAGGGTGTTTGGTTGAACCCTAATATCTTCCAGTATATCAAGAAAAGAGGAGTGGGAATCCTGGGGCATGGTGGGGGATCTGTAGCAAGCTACAATTTGGATTGCTGTTTTGCCCAGAGTTAGTTGCACTTGGATAACCTCGTATGCATTATGCTGAGCAACTAGCCTGGAGGTGTGGATAGCCTTAATGAATATGGACACATCTCCACCTTTGGTGTTCCAGTCCAGGTTAGGCAGACGAAAAGTGTGATATGAGTTATAGCCTGGTAATGCAGGGGTGCTCTCTGGAGCCTTGAACCAGATCTCAGTCACTGCACAGATATCGATGTTCTCCATTTTAAGGAGTGCCTCGAGGGAGTGCATTTTGAAATTTAGACTTCTAGCATTGAGTAGCATTACCCTCAGTTTTTGCTTGCCTGTTCCTGTTACGGTGCTGAATTTGTCATTTGCACCTTGCCTAAAAAAAGCACTATAGAGGTGGCAAGGGCCTTAGCCAGTATCTAGAATCCCAGGGTTGAAAGGTGCAGGCCATCTCTGGCAAAGCATCATGGTCTGTCAACCATGTCATCCCAGGCAGACAGATACTGGATCCCCTTAGAATGACACCAGAAGCTTAGCCAATTGTTGAAGTCAGTCATTTTGTCCTTGTACTATGATATCATTCTGTGTGATGGCAGGATGCTAGGGTCATACCTGTGTGGGCTACAAGATCGGAGAGCTCTTCCATGTCTCTTTTCATGTAGTCCAGGGAGGTATGTCTCAGGTCATTCATACCAACATGGACAATGACAGAGTTATATTTGTACTTGTTGTGGAGTGATCTGAGTGCATGGGTTATGTGGCGGATCCTGGCACCTGACAGGCAGCTGACAGTAACCTTCTCCTTGTTTAGACTGGTGAGTGGGACATCAGTGTGCCTGATGATAGAGTCACCTATGACTAGTGTGTTGGGTACGTTGTTTTGCCTTATGGGGTGTGGTTGATTGGCACACTGAGTCTGTGGGCTATGTGTCATTTGGGTTGTGTTGGGGGGTGGAGGCTGCTTGCATTTCTGCTTTGGAGGTCTCTGTTGCTTGAGCAGATTATTATTGAGAGCCTCCATGAATAAGTTTGTGTTTCTATGCATGGATTTCGGTGGTGTAGGTTTAGTGGAACTATGTGATGAATGTGGTGTGGTACAAGTGTTTATCTTCTCCTCTTGACTGTCAAGTTCAGTCTTGGTTGAAGAGAGCTTTACCTCCAGTTTGGTTAAGTGCATCTCTCACAGATTGTAGTGTTGGGTGGTAGGAGGAGAGGGTTGTCTGTGTACATGAGGCAGTTTCTACATTGCCTCAAGATGCCCAAATCCATCAGATAGACAGGAGAGAACACTGGGAGCTGACCCTTGGACATGCCTGAATAAACAAATATTTTCCTCTAAACAAGTGAGGAAATTGAGTACAAGAGCGTTTTTTCTCTAAGTTAGTGAGGAAAGTAAGTACAAAAACTGTTTTCCTCTAGGTATTGAGGAAGGCTGAGTGTTGTAGTAATTTATAGCTTATTTAGTGCTTACAACAAAAAGTTATGAACATGTGCTGAGCATGAATAAGCAAATTCAAGTCCTAAAACTAAGAATCTGTATCTGAACTAGTCTGTTTACAGGAAAGAAACAAGTGCAAATGTGGGCTTTTAAATCAGAAAGTTGAAAGAGATGTAAAAATTGCCCAAACAGCCAATAACTACAATTTCTGGGCCAGAAACTACTTCTTATTTGGTAGATATGTTACCTAGTGCTTACCACTCCCACTGATAAGCTGGCAGGCTTCCCTCCAACCCAGAAAGGCTTGGTGGCCTTATGGAGCTTGCAAACAGTCCTGGATACAGCAAATCTCTATCTGGACTAGACTAGTTACAGGAAAGGGGTGAAACAAGTGCAAATGTAGGCTTTTAAATCAGAAAGTTGAGAGAGAGATGGAAAAACTCCCCAAACGGCCAATAACTACAATTTCTGGGCTAGAACCGCTCCTTATGTGGCAAATAGGTTACCTTGTGCTTACCACTCCCACTGATAAGCTAGAAGGCTTCCTTCCAACATAGAAAGGCTTGGGGGCCTCAGGAGCTTACAAACAGTTCTGGATACAGCAAATCTGTGTCTGGACTAGACTAGTTACAGGAAGGGGGGACAACCGTACATTTTTTGTTACAGTTAAGCAGAACACAGGGAGATTCTAGCAAAGTTTTTTTTTGTAAAGGAAAGGGAGAGAGGAGAAGCAGAAGATAATTCAAGGTTAGCAACTGAGTGGGTTGGCCTTCTCAAATGTTTTCTATTTATTAGGTAGAATAAGCTAATGACACTAGACTGGGAGGAGTGTCCTAGATCAAATTTACAGTAGGGGCAGGCAGCTGCAAAGCCACCAGGTATAACAACAAGGCACCAACAGGGATGGAGTGTGGGAACAATACTAAAGCTACTAGCCTACACTCTTATAGAATGCAAACACTACAGAAATGTTTATCGCAGCAGCAGAACAGCAGTGAGCCACAAAATGAAAGTTTTAAACAGATAAAGGAGCAATAAGACTCTACAGAATGATTTTAACTGCAAACAATCAGTTATATGATATACTCCTTGGCAGGAAATCAGAACAAATAGGTGCTTAACAAGTAGATAAAATATCAGGCCCTGTAAGGCAGAAAATTTTAGTTTAATAGCAATAAAATACAGTAAAAAGCATGCAGCAGGCAATAAAAAGTACTATATATAAATCACTAAAAGCAATAACTAGTAAAAATAAGCAGGATACTTATCGTTATATATCTCAGATCAGAGTTGTAGTCAATGTCCCTCCACCACTCGGCTCAGTGTGTATAGGTAGAAATCCTGTCAAAGTTAGGGCTTAAATACCAGAAGTTACAACCTTAAACAACTTTTTTAAAAAAAGCTCAAAAGAACCAATGAGTGTTTACTCCAAACCCTAGACCACCCAACCTCCACCAGCCAGCAGCCAATCAACACAATCCTGCCACACAGGTAAAGAAAGGCTTCTGCTAATTCAAGATGGCCTGGTCATGTGCTCAGAATAACCACTGCAAAAACAAACAGGCCTAGAGACAGCACATCCGAACTGGGACAATACTAAAGCTACTAGGCTACACTCTTTTAGGCAGTAAACACTACAGAAATGTTTATCACAGCAGAAGAACAGCAGTGAGCGACAAAATGAAAGTTTTAAACAGATAAAGGAGCAAGGAGACTGTACAGAATGCTTTTAACTGCAAACATTCAATTATATGATACAGTCCTTGGCAGGAAATCAGAACAAATAGGTGCTTAACAAGTAGAGAAAATATTGGGCCCTGTAAGGCAGAAAATTTTAGTTTAACCGTGCAGATTAGTTAATAGCAATAACATACAGTAAAAAGTATGCAGCAGGCAATAAAAAGTGTTATATAAAAATTGCTAGAAGCAATAACTCGTAAAAATAAGCAAAAAAAAACAGGATACTTAATGTTATATATCTCAGATCAGAGTTGTAGTCAATGCCCCTCCTCCACTTGGCTCAGTGTGTAAAGGTTCCCTGGCTTTCACCACCCAAGAAAATTATTTTCCTATGCCCCTGTCAAGCAGTGCCACAAAAGTGATCCCCATGGTGAATTTTCTATTTCCCATCAAGTCATCAAGATTTTTCTTAAAGAGGGCCAATGAGAAGCTTTGCTTGACATGAATGGGTAGTTTGTTCCAGAGTATGGGAAGTCTCTGGGACAGGAATCTATCCCTCCAGCATGTTCTGTTTATTGTGGTGACAAGGTTTAGGTCCCTGGAGCATGTGGTTCAGAGAAATTGGGATTTCTTTAAGTGTAGCATGTCCAGCAGCTCTGGGTTTCACATAGCTTTGTATGTTAGGCAGAGATTGCCTCTGAGTAGGCAATATGCAATGGAGTAGAGCTGGAGTTTATTGAGATGGTCTGCGTATGTTATCTGTTTGAGGCCGGTAATCCTCTTAGTGAGGTATTTTTGTGGCCTTTCCAATTGTTGTAGGTGTCTTGTGAGATACATGCCAAATAGGGCATTGCACTCTATAATGGGTCTGATGAGGGATGAGTAGAGGGGAACAATGACCTCCTTTTTTCTAGAGAACCCTTTTGTGATGAGGTGTGCCACATAGAAGGATTTCCTGACTATTGTGGTTATGTGGTTATCAAAGGAGACACTACTGTCCACCTGTGTCCCGAGATCTTTTATCACACTTTCAGTGTTTAGTGAGCTACCACTTATGTGGTAGTTCATGGGTACTGGGTTTTTCCCAAAGGGGATGACAATGCCCATCTTGGCATTGAGCTTGAGGCCATGACTTTGACACCAAGTATCTGTCTCTGTTAGGCCCTTTTGTAGAACGTCTACATCATTAGGTGATTCTATTATGGCTCCCAGTTTGCAGTCATCCACAAACTTTGTTAGCCAAAGACCTTCTGCATTGGCCTGCACTTCAGAGAAGTAGATGCCGAACAGGAGAGGACCCAGGACCAAACCCTGTGGTACTCCACTCATCACTGGTCTGAAGTCGGAATTGGAGACGGCTAATTTAACTGTGTGGGCTCTGACAGTGAGCCAGTTGGCCATCCATCTTGTGATATAGGGATTTATGCTAAGTTTAGTGAGTTTATCTATATCTCCAGAGTGGGGGATGGTATTGAAAGCCTTGGTGAGGCCAGGATAGGCTGTGTGCGCTACCTTGCCCTCGTCTACAGCTCTAGTGACTGCTTCAAAGAAGTCAGTCAGGCTTAGTAGACATGATCTACCTTTTACAAACCCAAACTGAGTGGGGTCCAGGATTTGGAGGTAAACTGTGTCTTTGTTTATAAGCTCCAAGATGATATGTTCCATGGCCTTGCAGACCAGGCTCATCAGGCTAATGGGGTGGTAGTTTCCGAGGTCGGTGGTGGCACCCCCTTTGTGGAGTGGGATAACCGTCATTGTGTGCTATTCAGTAGGCACATAGCCTGAGGTGAGGCTATGATTGAACATGGTACTTAGGTGGGGTGCCAGTTCGTTCTGTAGTTCAGGCAGTATGTAGCCTGGGATGTTGTCTAGTCCCATGGATGCTGTGTTCTTGGCTTTGGAGAGTGCGGTCTTTACTTGTTCATCCATGATTACTGGGGCTTTGCATTCTTCCGGTATTAAGATGGGCCCTTTGGAGGGTGAGAGGGGAGTAAAGTTAGCAATGAATCTATCTGCCAGGATGTTGGCAATATCGGTTGGTTCTGTATATTTAGTGCCATTGTGCTGTAGCTCAGAGCAGATCTGAGTGCTGCTGTTGAGATTCTTGACATAGCTGTAGATTGCTTTTTGGTTGTCTTTGGAATCAGTGGCAATTTTATTTTCATAACTGGCTTTGGAGGATTTTATGAGAGATCTCAGCTTCTTGCTGAGGGTGACCAAGGAGTTCCTTCAATCTTGGGATTTTACTCTTTTTTTGCAACATCTTCCTCCTTCTGTTGTAGAGTTTGTTTATGGCAGAGGACCACTAGATTGTCTTCCTTTTTTTGGAGGATATCATCTTGGTTCTGTTGGGGATGGCACAATCCATGCACTCATGTATGTGCTTTTATAGTGCATTTGTGTAGATTCAGCAGCTGTACCTCTATTATCCGTTTGCATGGGTGCTGTGAAGTTTGCCACTTCTGACTTAAGAACATGAAGCTGGTTTTGGAGTAGTTTTTGATGGTGGTTTCCTTAATGGGGGTGGGGGTGGGATATGGATGTCTAGGGTGATTAGCTTGTGGTCGGATCTGACCAGTGAGGAGCTGACCTCTGGCATGGAACACCAGTTACCAATATTGGTAATGACCAGGTCCAGGATACTGCTTTCCCTGGAGGGGTGTGGACAAGCTGATCCAAGCATTGGAATTTATGAATTACAGAAAACGTTGAGCGAATGACTTGGTACATGAGTAGTTTTCCCATTTGATGGTGGGATAGTTGACATCACCCATAATTAAGGTATTGGGTTGTACCTTAATATTTTCCAGTATCTTAAGAAATAAAGAGTGGGAATCCTGGGGCATGGTGGGGGATCTGTAACACGCTACAACCTGGATTGAAATCTTGCCCAGTGTTAGTTGCACTTGGATAGTTTTGGATGCATTATGTTGAGCAACTAGCCTGGAGGTGTGGATATCCTTAATGAATATGGACACGCCTCTGCCTTTAGTGTTTTGGTCCAGGTTAGGTGGCTGAAAGGTGTGGTATGAATTATAGCCTGGTAATGCAGGGGTGCTCTCTGGAGCCTTGAACCAGGTCTCTGTCACTGCACAGTTGTTGGTGTTCTCCATTTTAAGGAGTGCTTCGAGTGAGTGCATTTTGAAGTTTAGACTTCTAGCATTGAGTAGCATTACCCTCAGAGTTTGCTTGCTTGTACCTGTTACGGTGGTAAATTTAGCATTTGAACCTTGCCTAAAAAGGCACTATAGGGCTGGCAAGAGCCTTAGCCAGTACCAGAATCCCAGGGGTGACAAGTGCAGGCCATTTCTGGTGAAGCATCATGGTCTATCGACCATGTCATCCCAGCCAAACAGATACTGGATCCCTGGGACTATGAATATGGGCCACCTACAGCTAGCTGAGGGTAATCCTTTCTGATGAGTGTGTGTGTAGGGACAGTTAAGGTGTACATAGCTGTCTGTATGCAAAGACATATATGCACAATACAATTATATAGTCTGATGTGGGTTCCAACATGGCCTGTGGTTCTCTAGGTGTAGGAGCATGCCCAGTATGACCTTCAATAGTGAGAGTCGGACTCTATTCCAGAGATAGTTGTACTTCAGTCTAGCATTTTATGTGCTACAGCCATACCTTCCAGAAGTAAACAGGAATTTGATAAAGGTACAGGGTTTGTTTTAGCAGGCATTTTCTGACATATCTGCAGTGTGACATTGGAATGCACTCTGTCATTACCCAGTAACAGACATCCTCAGATCATCACAGTACAAAAATAACATTCTAAGCTTGTTTCCTGCCTTTCCTGTAACTAGTCAAGTCCAGATACAGACTTGCTGTATCTAGAACTGTTGGTAAGCTTCTGAGCCCCCCAAGCCTTTCTGTGTTGGAGGAAAGCCTTCTAGCGTATCAGTGGGAGTGGTAAGCACTAGGTAGCCTATCTACCATGGGAAGAGTGGGTTTTGGCCCTGAAATTGTAGTTCATTGGCCGTTTGGGCAGTTTTTCCATATATTTCTACTTTCTGGTTAAAAGCCCGTTTTGCGTTTGGTCCCCACCTTTCCTATAACTAGTGTAGTCCAGGTACAGATTTGCTGTATCCAGGACTGTTAGTAAGCTTCTGAGCCCCCCCCCCCCCCAAGCCCTTCTGTGTTGGAGAGAAGCCTTCTAGCTTATCAGTGGGAGTGGTAAGCATCAGGCAGTCTAGCTACCGCAAGAGGAGTGGTTTCTGGCCCAGAAATTATAGTTTATTGGCCGTTTGGGAAGCTTTTTCATCTCTTTCAACCTTCTGATTTAAAAGCCTGTGTTTGTGCTTATTTCCTGCCTTTCCTGTTACTAGTCTATACCAGGTACAGATTTGTTGTATCCAAGACTCTTTGTAAGCTTCTGAGCCCCCCCCCCCCAAGCCTTTCCATGTTAGAGGGAAGCCTTCTAACTTATCAGTGGGAGTGGTAAGCATCAGGTAGCCTATCTACCACAAGAGGAGTGGTCCCTGGCCCAGAAATTGTAGCTATTGGCTGCTTGAGCAGTTTTTTTATATCTCTTTCAACTTTCTGGTTTGAAAGTTGCACTTGTGCCTGTTTCCCGCCTTTCCTATAACTAGCCTAGTCCGGTTACAGAGTTACTGTATCCAGGATTGTTAGTAGGCTTCTGAGCCCCCCAAGCCTTTCTGTGTTGGAGGGAAGACTTCTAGCTTATCCATGGGAGTGGTAAGCACTAGGTAGCCTGTCCTCCATGGGAAGAGTGAGTTTTGGCCCAGAAATTGTAGTTTATTTGGCCATTTGGGCAGTTTTCCATCTTTTTCAACTTGCTGGCTTAAAAGCCTATGTTTGTACTTGTTCCCTGCCTTTTCTGTAACTAGTCTAGTCCAGGTACAGATTTGTTGTATCCAGGACTCTTTGTATGCTTCTGAGCCCCCTCAAGCCTGTCTGTGTTGGAGGGAAGCCTTCTAGCTTATCAGTGAGGGTGGTAAGCATTAGCTAGCCTATCTACCACAAGAGGAGTGGTTCCTGGCCCAGAAATTGTAGTTATGGGCCTTTGGGCAATTTTTTTCCTTCTTTTTCAATGGTCTGGTTTAAAAGCCGCACCTGCACTTGTTTCCCACCTTTCCTGTAACTAGCCTAGTCCAGATATAGAGTTGCTGTATCCAGGACTGTTGGTAAGCTTCTGAGCCCTTCTAGCTTATCAGTGGGTGTGGTAAGCACTAGGTAGCCTATCTACCACGAGAGGAGAGGTTCTTGGCCCAGAAATTGTAGTTTATTGACCATTTGGACAGTTTGTCCATCTCTTTCACCTTTCTGGTTTAAAAGACCACATTTGCGCTTGTTTTCCATCTTTCCTGTAACTAACCTACTGGGTAGCACTAGAAAGCTTTAAACTGATACAAGCCTTCTAGCTTAGAAGAGAGACTTTGGAGTGATTAAGTATCAGTTTTCTGTACTTTCTTGCTGTACTTAAATGTTTTCCGCCTAAACGCAGTTTTTCAGTGTTTATTGTGATTTAAAAGCTTGTTTTTTCACATATTGTACTTATTTGATTGCCTGCACTTTTGAAAAGTTGTTTTCTGTTTAAATAATTTGTTTAACTGTTGTAGGCTACACACTAAATTGCGATAGCCTTTTCTGATAATTTGTAGTTATTTAAAGCTGTTTTAAGTGTATTTATTACTGTTTTTACCTTATCTTTTCAAAAAAAAAAAAAACAATTCCTTGTTTCCCGCCTTTCTAAGCTAGTATAGTCCAGTTTTCAAGCTATTGCTGAATTCAGGGCTGTGATACTAGTTTCTGAGTTGCCCATACCTTACTTGGATAGAAGGAAGTTTCTCGGTTCACCTGTGAGAGAGGGGAGCTTTGAGCAACCTATCTGTCCTGGAGGAGTGGTTCCAGCTGAGAAGTTAGTAGTTTATTGGCCATTTTGGGCTAATTTCTATCTCATTCATTTCCCTACTAGAAAAACTGCATTTGTACGGTTTTGTGCACCAGCAGTGCCGGATATCTATGGTTAAATTATTCCCGGCTCTACTAAGTCTCCTCTTCAGTTTTTCCCTTGAAACTAGTCTAACTCTCAACCTAAGCACCCAGAAAGCATCTTACAGCCCAGCACTGGTTCAGACCTATTATCAAGCACTAATATACCCTGACATTGATTGCCCAGCAGGGCAAGGCTCTTTATTCATCCCTCACCAACCAAGCGACTAAGCAGCTCACCATACTATTCAGGCATGACCAAAGGGCAACTTCAGGTGCACTCTCCAGTCCAGCTGGTGAATCTGGGTATCCTGAGGCAATGCCAGAACTGCCTCATGTACAAAGACAACCCTCTCCTCTTACCACAAAACACTAACATATGCGAGAGGTGCAATTATACAGCCAAACTGGAAGCTAAGCTGTCTCTACCCAAGACTGGAACAGACAGTCAAGAGGAGAAGGTTAACACTTGCACCACACCTCCAGCTGCACACAGACCTACTAAAACAGCACTGGCAAAAAATACACATAAATACACAAAATCATAATCAGGGGCTCTAAATAAAAACCTGCAAAAGCATCAGAGACCTCCAAAGCAGACACGCAAACAACCTGCACTTCCCGTCACAAACCAGGCAACACATAAAACACAAAATCAGTGTGCCACACAATCACAGCCCTTAAGATGAAATAACATACCTAACACACTAGTAATAGGTGACTCTATAGTCAGGCACACTGACATTCCACTCACTAGGCTGGACAAGCAGAAGGTTACTCATAGCTGTCTGTCGGGAGCCAGAATCCGCCACATAACACAAGCACTCAGGTCACTCCAGAACAAGTCCAAATATGACTGTCATTGTTCATGTTAGTGTGAATAACTTGAGACATACCTCCCTGGACTACATGAAAAGAGACATAGAAGACATAGAAGACCTATCTGATCATGTAGCCCAGGCTGGTATGACCCTGACCCTGAGTAGCATCCTGCCCTCACCAAGAATGATACCTCAGTATAAAGAAAAAAATGATCAATTTCAACAATTGGCAAAGCTTCTGGTGTCATTCAAAGGGGATCCAGTGTCTGTCATTCTGGGATGACATGCTCGACAAGCCACATTGTTTTACAAGAGACGGCTTGCACCTGTCACCCCTAGGCTTTCGAATACTAGCCAAGGCTCTTGCTGCCCCCATAGTGCCTTTTTTAGGCAAGGCTAAAAAGTCAAACCCACCTCCGTAAACAGCACGATTAAAAAAAAAAAAAAAACGAGGGTTATGATACTCAATGCCAGGAATTTAAATCTCAAAATGCACATGCTCGAAGCACTCCTCAGTATGGAGAATATTGACATCTGTGCAGTAACTGAAACCTAGTTCAAGGCTCCAGAGAGCACCCCAGCACTACCAGGCTACAACTCATACCACACGTTTCGGCCACAGAACACGGACCGAAACACAAAAGGAGGGGATGTATCCATATTCATCAAGGATACCTACACCTCAAGGTTAGTGGAGCAGTATGATACCTCTGAGATCATCCATGTGCCGCTTACATCAGGCAAATCTGCAATGCAAATTGTGGCCTGCTACAGATCACCAGGACCACCACTCCACCTTTCTGGAGACACTGGAAAACATGAAGGTCCTACCAAACACCCTGATATTGGGTGTTTCAATTACCCTACCATTCACTGAGAAAACTACTCGAGTGAAAATTCCCAGGCCCAGCGCTTCCTGGAATTCATCAACTCAAATGCCCTGGATCAGCTGGTAAACAACCCTACCTGAGGTGAAAACGTATTGGACCTGGTCATCACTAACATGGGCGACAGGTGTTCCACATCGGAGGCCAACCCATCACTGGTTAGATCAGCCCATAAACTAATCACTCTGGATGTCCACACCCCACCACTACCCCCAACTAAGGAAACCACAGTAAAAAACGTTTCTAAAGCAAACTTCACCTTACTTAAGACAGAGGTGGTAAGTTTCACAGCCCCCATGCTAAAGAATAACCCTGCCCCAGATGCAGAAACCTTTACAAATGCACTCTATAAGCACCTACAACGATGCATGGATCTTGCCATCCCTAGAAAAAACAAGACTCACTCCTCTAAGAGAAGGAAACCAGTTTGGTGGACCCCTGTAATAAACAGGCTATACAATAGAAGGAGGAAACTAGTTCAGAAAAAAAGCAAATACCAAGAAGGAAAGACATCCCTGATCAGTATCAGTAAGAAACTAAGGTCCGTCATGAAATCATCCAAGGCTAACTTTGAAAGAAAAATAGCCAAGGATTCAAAAGATAACCACAAAGCCCTCTTTAGCTATATTAAGAATCTAAGTGGCAACTCGCAGATATGCACTGAACTAGTGCAAAATAGCACAAAATATACTGAACCTACTGATATTGCCAACATCCTGGCAGATAGATTCAGTGCAAATTTCACTTCCCTCTCACCTCCAAAAGGGCCCACAACAATGCCAGAAAAGTGTAGTGTCCCAAAAATCTCAGATGCACAGGTGAAAACAGCCCTTTCAAAAGCCAAAAACA
Organism: Protopterus annectens; assembly: GCF_019279795.1. NCBI lineage: Eukaryota > Metazoa > Chordata > Ceratodontiformes > Protopteridae > Protopterus > Protopterus annectens. The sequence continues at coordinate 597,042,692 of NC_056746.1, read as the reverse complement.
GCATTAATGGGACCAGATGGTGTCCCAGGCTGCATCTTGCATGAACTACAGAACGAACTAACCCCCCACCTAAACAACCTCAGCCTCTCCAAAGGCTACATGCCCATAGAATGGCACACAACAATGGTTATTCCTCTCTACAAAGGAGGGGCCACAACTGACCCTGGCAACTATCGCCCCATAAGCCTGACTAGCCTGGTCTGCAAGGCTATGGAGCGCATCATCATGGAACTCATTAAGAAAGACATTGGGAACCTCCAAACACTTGACTTGACCCAGTTCAGCTTTGTTAAGGGCAGATCATGCCTACTAAACCTGGTTGACTTCTTCGAGACAGTCACCAAGGCCATAGATGAGGGAAAGGTGGTTCACATAGCCTATCTTGACCTCACCAAGGCTTTTGACATCATTCCCTACTTGGGTATTACAGAAAAACTCACCATCCTGAACATGAACCCCAAGGTCATGAGATGGGTTGCCACCTGGCTTACAGGCAGAACTCACACGGTAAGAATAGCAGGCTCCAGATCCGACTCTAAACCATTCACAAGTGGTGTCCTGCAAGGCTCAGTCCTGGGACCCCTACTGTTTGGCATATACTTCTCAGAAGTACAAGCAAACACAGGAGGACTATGGCTAACCAAGTTCACCGATGACTGCAAACTGGGAGCCATAATTAAATCTCCGGCTGACATGGACATCCTCCAAAAGGGCCTAACTGAGACAGACACCTGGTGTCAAAGTCATGGCCTCAAGCTAAATGCCAAAAAATACATAGTCATCCCATTTGGGAAAAACAAAACACCCATGAATTACCACATAGGTGGCAGCCCCCTTAATACAGAAGAGGTAATAAGAGATCTGGGGACCCAGGTAGATAGTAAGCTCTCCTTTGACAATCATATTGCCAAAGTAGTTAGGAAATCCTTCTATGTGGCCCATCTAATTACTAAAAGGTTTGCATCTAGAAATAAAGAGGTTATAGTGCCTCTCTAGCCGTCACTCATTAGACCCATCATAGAGTACAATGCCCTATTTGGGATGTACCTCACAAGACACTTCCAACAGCTGGAAAGACCACAAAAGTTCCTCACCAAGAGGATTACTGGTCTCAAACATATGTCCTATGCAGCCCGACTAAAATAACTCCGGCTGTCCTCAGTGGCATATCGCTTACTCAGAAGTGATTTCTGCCTGACTTATGAAGCCATGTCCAACTCAGAATTGATGGACATGCTCCCCCTAAAGAAATCCAAGTCACTACGAGCCACGCGCTCCAGTGAGCTAAACCTTGCCACAACAATAAATAGAACATGCTGGAGGGATAGATTCCTGTCACAGAGACTCCCCATGCTTTGGAACAAAATTCCAAATTACATCAGGCAGAGCCCGTCGCTAACAATCTTCAAGAGAAACCTTGATGAGTGGATGGGTAACAGAAAATATACCCCTGGGATCACTTTATTGGCTCTGCTTGACAGAGGATCAGTTAATTAATCAATGGGGCAGCAAAAGCTGATACACTCTGGCTAGGCTTATAAATGCCCTCGGGCAGATAGCCTAGTACCTACCTATGAACCTATGAACACAAGATGTATAATGCACAGACCAATATTATGAGCCCAACTATAGACATTCTTACCCAAAAAGGCCATTTAAGAGATGTGGCTACAGCCAGTTGACTGATGAAGATCTATATTACATTATCACATGATGAAAAGAGTGAACGCTCTTTCATCAATCTGATAATGTCAAAAGCGGAAAACAGCGAAGTCACGGAACACCAATTTTTTTCCCATGGAAAAAAATCTGTGGGCTGCCTTTGGGACTTTGCCATTTCCTCCACTAAGGTGCAATCTCAGAGTTGGTATACTTAAGTAAGGAGGGTATGTGGGGCAGAGCCTCCCGCATTGAGGGGTGTGGGGGGGGGGGGTAAAGCCCTCCCACTACATTTTGTGTTTAAACATTTCTTTCTTTCTTTCTTTCTTTTTTTTTGTGGAATAGAACATTTTTTCCCTGAGAAAAAATTTGCCATTCCATGTGGTCACTTTTTTCTTTTTTTGAAATTATCGGTTCGATGAAAGAGCATTCGCTGTTTTCATCATGCAATAATATGATATAGATGTGACTGATGCAGCTGTGTAAACAGTCCAGCAACATTGTTATATACTGGCGGGGGATCTCCTGCTTGTGTGGTATTCTTCTTACCTGGAAAGTCATATCCTGGTGTGGCCATACCTCTCAACTGTACAGTTTTTGGCAGATTGTCCAGGTGTTTGTCTAGAAGTTTCATCCAGTCTACATAAACTTGTGTTTGTATGGCAAGTTAATTGTATATAATTGAAGACTGATGTTACAAAATAATGACAGACATTAGTGTTTCAGACTTTATAACCTTCAGACAATTCCTGCTAATGCAAAACCCATTAGTCTGCCAACTTTCTCAGTATGCAATGGCAATATTTACAACACCTGCCTATCATTGGGCCTTTGTCTCACTTTTATTTATGACCTTGTTCAGATGTCTTGCTGTCAGAGGTTGAGAGGTATGGGTGTAGGTACAGAGAGTGCATTCTATTGTGCAGAAATGTCCAATATATGTGTATTACATTCCACATAACACTGTGACTTCAGGTATGTCAGTGGCAGAGCAGTACAGAGTAATGTGGTGAACTGCTGACAGACAGTTGTGTGTAGAGTGATAGGTTGCTATGACTTTAGTAGGGTATTGGCCTTGAAGCCCTAAACCCATGCAGACGTGAGTGTAGCCCATGTTAAGACATGTCAGCACACAGAGCCACTGTCCAGCAGAGACACAGGTGGAATCACTGGACTGTATTTTGTGGGTATTAAGGCACTTGACTTGCTGTAGACAGGGATTGTATTACACAGATGGGGGAGTGTGTGGGACACATATCTGTCACACTGACAAGCCATACTGATATCACAGCCCAGGCTGATGCTGCACTTACAGGTTGATGGAGTGGGCCTTGACTTCCAGATGTGTAACAGTCCATCAAGGCAGGGTCTGGATTTCTTTGTATGCCAGACAAGGGTCACCTCAGCATAGTCTGTATGGAATGGGGTGGAGGGACAGTGATATTAGCCTATCTGTATAGGGAAGGTGTTTGGGGTTTGGGGTAAGGCCTTAGTGTTTGCAAGACCCTGGTGTGTGGGGCCTACGTGGTCTGTGGTGTGTAAATGTGTGGAGTTCTCATATGTTTTTGCCTCTGAGGGGTCCTTTATTTGGGTTTTGGTTTTGTTGTGGACCTCCACTTACATAGGTGTGTGTTGTGTATTTGCAGGTAATGTTTACTGACTCCATACACTGCATGGCACCTATGTTACTGCACAATTTGTTCTGGTGTGCACATTCTCCATTTGTCTGGCCAGTGGTTCCTCTTCCCCTTATGTGTGTCTCTTTGACCTTCTGTAGTCCAGTCACAGGCTTTGGCCGCAGGGGCTGCTGTTATGCATTTGTAATTTTGATGTGAGCTGGGTAAATGCCGTAACATCACACACAAGGTTGTGGACTTCACACCACTGAGTGTACCTAGTTAGCAGATAGTTCATCATTGCACCACTACATTTGCTGTGGTCCTTAGATGGTTTGTGCTGCTATATGGTATTATGAGGCTACATGTGGGCCTAGCTGTCATACCATCACTGACTGACATCTGGACAGGGTGTTCATAATGTACTGCCAAACACAGACAGTTGGGAGACTGGTTTGGTAGTTGCTTGCTTTCTCTTATGGGTGTGACATCTGCTTCCCCACTGTCTGCCATTGCTGTTTTGACATGACCCTTTCTTGTTTTGCAAATAGTTGGCAGGTGAATGCAGTGTTAGGGCAAGCAGAACAGATATACAAGGCATACTTGTGCTCCTTCTGTGACAACCTCTGTCATTCCAGGGGTATGACTGTTGGCCAGTGACATGTTGTCAGTGCTGACATGGAAAGATGACAGCCTTTTATATATTGGCAGTACACTGATCTTTAGGTACCTGCTGTTCTACTAGGCACCATACCTCTCAACTTCTGACAGCCAGACATCTGCACAAAGCCATAAGTAATTGAGGCACAAAGGCCTAACTATAGGGACCATTCATAAGTATTGGCCTTACAAACCTAGAAAGGTGGTACAATAACAGATTTTGCATTAGCATGCACGTTTCTATAGTGTATGAAGTCCAACAAGGCAATCTGTCATTATTTTCTGACCTTAGTCTTATGTGATTTGCCAATGAATTGCCAGACAACCACTATTTCATGATATACAGACCACAAATATGATACAAACCTATGGGCATTCTGCAATAGGTCTGTACAGTTGAGAGGTATGTTAGGCACTGTGTAGGTTATTCCAAGCTGTGTACTGTCCATATGTGTGGGCCCTGTCTATGATCTGTCCAGCATTCCTGCAGTAACAGATATTGACATCTGGACAGTGTGTACAACTAATACCGTAGGTGTAGTTGACATGCAAAATAGTTGGCACTGCAGTTCTTGGCACATGGCCCTGTCAACAGCAGTACTGTACCTAGGCCATTAAGACACAACAGCCAGGAGTAAGTGCTGGCCACATCCTGACAGTATTAACCACACATAAAAACAGCTCATTGATCCCTGCATATTGCGGACATGCTGCAAGTTATCATGTCGGTTGGGACAGCCCCGGTAATGTGTGTTGTGCTGCTGTTTCCCTACAAAAATACATTTTACTGCATTTCTATGGGATTATGGGTGTGGGGGGGGGGCACACCTGTCAACTGTACACATTTGCACAGACTGTACTGATATTTGCTTTGCATTTTGGTTCCATTTAGCATAGTATTGTGCCCTGTCTTGGAGAATAGAGGCATATCACTAAAGACCACAGGTCAGATTGTAATGGCATACATTTAACTTTCAGACTTCTTACCCTTCAGAGCCTTACTGCAACTGCAAAACCAGCTGTGATATCACTGTGTAAGTCTGTACAGGGGGTATTTCATCATTGTCGCTATTTGTGGGCCTTTGCCAGACATTTCTTAATGGTTTTCTATGGCTGACTTGCTGGGCCAGGCTGAGGGGTGAGCATGGGACCTCCACATTGACATCCATGCTTGTGACCTATGACCTCCCAGTTAGTTGCCCCCCCCCCCCACACACACATATACTGCAGTGGGATTTGTCACCTTGGGTACTACTGCATAGTGTGGGGAAGCCAGTATTGGGCAAACATTTCCTGGTGTCCCACATAGCTGTCAGTTGTCTGCTGCTATCCCAGTAGGCCACCTCATTTCCTTGCATGCATGCAGCGATACCATAGATATGCTACCAGAACATACTACTCCATTCATTTATTGTTAAGAAGACTGACTTACATTGTGTCTGTGGCAGTTGTGAGGATGGTGTTTGAGGGCTGCCTGTGCCAGATGTATGCAGTACACTGCCTTTACATGGTAAGGTACAGGTAGTGTGATGTGTGTGGCATCCATTTCACTGTGTATGTGAGTCAGAGAGAGGTGTCATTCCCTGGGACCCTACTGTGTCAGTGTGTGTGCTATACATTGCCTCTTTGCCAAGGCCAGGACATACTGGGCATGCGTACATCTGCCTACAGGACCTGGCTCAGGGGGTTCCTCCTCTGAGTCCCTCTGTGCCTGTGTGGACCTTGGCAATGGTGGGGGCTGTGTGACCTTTCCCCGTGCTGTTCCTGCCACAGATGTTTCCACAGGATCATATTGTGCAGCATGGCACATACTATGAACATGTGTGCACATGTGGCTGTAGAGTACTGCAGGGCTCCACCAAATATGTCAAGGCAGTGGAACTGTGACTTGAGCATCCGAAACACATGCTCTATGATGATCCTGGTTTGTACTTGTGCCTCATTATGGCGTTCTTGAGTGTGTGTGTGTGTGTGTGTGTGTGCATTTCTGATGGGTGTCGTGGTCATCATCCATGACTCCAGTGCATAGCCAGCATCCCCCACCAGATGGCCATACGGGATGTCCCTCCTGTAAAATCCCTGACACAGTTGTGAGGAATGCCAGATGTGGGAGTCATGATAGCTTCCAGGGCTGCCAGCACACACATGAATGGTAATGCCTTGGGCATTGCACATGACCTGGCAGTTGATGGGGTGAAAGCCCTTGCGGTTTACATAAACCCTACCCTGTTCACCGGGTTGTGCTTTGATGTGGATGTGGGTGCAGTCTATGGCATCCAGTACCTCCAGGTAGTCTGCTACATGGTGGAAGAGGTGCATATTGCTGGTCCTCTCTTTAGGGGTGCTGGGGAAGTAAATGTGTTCACCGGCATGCGGTAGCATGGCATCCAGGAACTGATGGAGTATCCTGGATACAGATGCTTGTGAGACCCCCACCCAGCATGATGTCCCCAGGAGGTCTTTGGAAAGTACCTATAGCTAGTATTCTTAAGACTAGACATACCTTGGTATCCACTGGGATGGGTTCCCCTATGTTGGCTCTGGGTCTGAGGCAAGGCTGGCACAGCTCAATGAGTTGCTGAAGTATGTCCCTGTCCATGCTGTAGTGTTCTACTATCTACAGATCATGTAGCCCCTGGTAGTTTACCCTGGGTTTGAACAATCTTCTCCTCCTCCTCTGTCTTGGGGGGTTGTCAGCATTATCCACAACCAAGAACCAAAAGACACAACACAAATATATGAAATGGATGCAAGTTCCAGTCGTCCCAGGTAATGCTCACAGCCTGATAAACAGATAACAATGTCCAAGAAAGTAAATAGTACTCAGGATACGACCAAAATACTGTTCCACAATTTATTGAACATGATCACAAACACAATGAACCGCCGTAGGCAGCTCCAAAGGAACAAACATGATCTACCTAGGTTTCGTCCGTATAACACAGACTTCTTCAGAATAATATATTTCTCAGCTTAGCCACTTATATATACACATTGATACCAATTGATGTTCTTCAATAAAACAATTAAACAAAACAATTAAACCAAACAATTAAACATTAAACAGCTGAATAGCACTCAGTCATGCATTTTCTTTTTCTCATAATGCACCTAGAATTATATTTCACATCCCACATGCTAAAATGTAAATAATTACTGCTGCAAGACCAACCAAAGACATGTATAAATATGTAAATATAAGTATTAAGATTAAAATGTTGTTAAATGAGTTGAACGTAATTCATATAAATGTATGTATATGTGTTAATAAAAATATATAATTATATCAATATATAAATGTGTGAATTAAAAATTGTATATAAATTTAAAATCACTATAAAAATGTGATAATAAATATATGTGAATTTAAAACGTACTTATATGTATATTTAATTGAGTGTATATCAATAAATAATGAGCTTATTATATCTGAGGTTAATCAACCTTTATAAAAATTATTATGTTAATAATATATCAATAAATAAATAAATAAATGAATAAATATATGTATATAAATCTATAGTATATAAGTACAAGAATTAATAATTAATACCAAAATCCATGTATTGTAATGTGTATTAACATATACGAACACTGAATGCATCATTATAATAAAAGCATCAAATTAAATAAAATAAAATAAGAAAAAATGAAATACAATGCATGTGAAAAAATTAGTGTAAATGTTGAATGATACTGTGTGTTTGTGATTTAACGCCCCTTGATATTTTTCAACTTTAACAGGGGCTTAATACTACAATATTCATTTAATCCGGGTAGATTATGGGCATTTAGATATATCTGCCATTTCAATTCGCTCACGTCCAAATCTAAATCTGTTGTTCTACCTTGTATATCCAATATAATTTGATTAACTATACAAAACTTAAAATCGTGGTCTGCATAATCTATTATGTGCCTTGCCAAGGCATTTGTGGTTTTAAGATGTTTTATATCCAACAAGTGTTCTTTAATTCTGTCCCTAAAGTGTCTGCTAGTCTTACCTACATAAAATGTATTGCACGTTTGACACAGGGCTAAATAGACCACATTGGACATGAAACAATTAAAATGCCCATAAATGTTAATGTAAATGCCATTAACAATAAAATTATCACCCGTGGTTTTAATATATTGACATGTCAAACATCTACCACATTTATAATTTCCTTTAGGTCTATTAGTAAAGGTATTTCTACCATCATTCTCAAATATGCTTTTTAAAGATGCATCCTTCCTATACACATAATGAATTTTACCTTGAAATATTCATGCCATATTATTATTTAACTTAAATATATCCCAATTTCTACTTAATATATTTTGTATTTGATAAATGCTATCATTATAAATAGTAATGTATGATAATTTGGTTTTAACGAATGCTTGGTTCCTATTTCCAATAACTTCCATCTCATCAACTAATGGCCCGTCTGTATTCAATATGGCCTTGTATGTACCCAATGATCTCTTTCGCTTGACTTCATCAACTATGTCGGAACATAATTCATATGGGTAACCTCTATTAATAAATAAGGTCACTATAAAAGATAATTCGTCAAAAAACTCTTCATCATTACTGACCATTCTGGCCGCCCTTACCATCTGGCCCTTGACAATGGCTTTCTTCTGATGGTCAGGGTGCCAGCTGCTGTAATGCAGATAAGTGCAATGCATTTTATGTAGGTAAGACTAGCAGACACTTTAGGGACAGAATTAAAAAACACTTGTTGGATATAAAACATCTTAAAACCACAAATGCCTTGGCAAGGCACATAATAGATTATGCAGACCACGAATTTAAGTTTTGTATAGTTAATCAAATTATATTGGATATACAAGGTAGAACAACAGATTTAGATGTGGACGTGAGCGAATTGAAATGGCAGATATATCTAAATGCCCATGATCTACCCGGATTAAATGAATATTGTAGTATTAAGCCCCTGTTAAAGTTGAAAAATATCAAGGGGCGTTAAATCACACACACACAGTATCATTCAACATTTACACTAATTTTTTCACATGCATTGTATTTCATTTTTTCTTATTTTATTTTATTTAATTTGATGCTTTTATTATAATGATGCATTCAGTGTTCGTATATGTTAATACACATTACAATACATGGATTTTGGTATTAATTATTAATTCTTGTACTTAAATATATACTATAGATTTATATACATATATTTATTAATTTATTTATTTCTTTATTGATATATTATTAACATAATAATTTTTATAAAAGTTGATTAACCTCAGATATAATAATATACATATAAGTACGTTTTAAATTCACATTTATTTATTATCACATTTTTATAGTGATTTTTAATGTATATACAATTTTTAATTCACACATTTATATATTCATATAATTATATATTTTTATTAACACATATACATACATTTATATGAATTACGTTCAACTCATTTAACAACATTTTAATCTTAATACTTATATTTACATATTTATAGATGTCTTTGGTTGGTCTTGCAGCAGTAATTATTTACATTTTAGCATGTGGGATGTGAAATATAATTCTAGGTGCATTATGAGAAAAAGGAAATGCATGACAATGCTATTCAGCTGTTTAATGTTTAATTGTTTTGTTTAATTGTTTTATTGAAGAACATCAATTGGTATCAATGTGTATATATAAGTGGCTAAGCTGAGAAATATATTATTCTGAAGAAGTCTGTGTTATACGGACGAAACCTAGGTAGATCGTGTTTGTTCCTTTGGAGCTGCCTACGGCGGTTCATTGTGTTTGTGATCGTGTTCAATAAATTGTGGAACAGTATTTTGGTCGTATCCTGAGTACTATTTACTTTCTTGGACATTGTTATCTGTTTATCAGGCTGTGAGCATTACCTGGGATGACTGGAACTTGCATCCATTTCATATATAGGGTTGTCAGCATTATCCTCCTCACTGGCCTCAGCCTCTAGCACATACTGATGTATCAAAGCAACAGCAGCCCTAACATTTTGTCGGTTACAATTCCCCCGAGTGTGTACATCTATGGTGCAGAGTTTGTGGGAAAAACAGACTGAAAGGTGTTTGCATAGTTTATACTGTTGTGCTGCAGATGCTGCCTGTATGATTGTCTGACTGATACATTCCACCTACCAGCTATATTATTTGTACTTGATTGCTTTTATTCTGCTATTTCCTGTTTTTTTTTCCATTTCCATTTCCACCCCTTTTAAGCAAACCCACTGCCCAAATATAAACATTTCTGTTATTTTCGGGGTTTTTTTGTTTTTTGTTTTTTTTTAAGACATGCTGTGCAAACTTGTTTAGATAAAGTAAACACTTTTAAGCAGAACTGGCCCTCCCCTGGATGCGAACAGACTCCTCATTTCATGGAATAAGAAAATACTGCCTCAGACACACCCCTTTGCTTAGCTGTGCTTAGCTAAGCTCAAATGGAAGCAGTGGAGCTCCAAAGTTCTTACACCAAGCATGACGCGCACCCTTTTCATGTCAGCTGCTTCAACACTGAATTATAGCTCCTACATAGTTAGGTGCATCCAGACAATGGTCTCCCATTTTGCTATTCAGTAAATTTTTCTCATTTGCATACCCCACTGCCTTTGTCCCTTGTTAAACCAGTACACCAGAGCCTTTCTCCTTAACAAGTGCTACCTGTTATTGTTTTGGTACTGCATGGTACCCACTATAATGGCAAAATGCAGATTTCACTTAAAATTGTCTTTTCACATTTTTTTTTTTAATTTTCTGCACAATCTCCTTAGCTCGCTACTGCACTACACTTAAATGGACGAAATTGGCCAGAAAAAAAAAACTTTTAATTTTATTATTTTGCAACTGTTTTCCATGCCAATGGCTATATGTTTGGCCATTGGTATGCCTACTAGCCATAATACATGCTTTAATTTGAGCTGTCATGCCCCTATTTTGATTTTTGCAGAAATGTATACGGTTAGTAACCAAATACATTTCTGCAATGGACACTGCTCTGACAGGGATGCCTGCCTGCTTACTGAATCGCTAATTCATCTCATTTGCATGGTTTTCACCAGCAAATGAGGTAATTAGCATTATTCAGTTGTGTCTGTGTCAGAATAGTGCAAGCATGCTCATGCACACTCACAGCCTTGTTTACTGAATCGCTCGGTGGCCATATTCTGTGCAGAAGCTGCTACACTATTCTGGCACATTAAAATTGCTTTATTGAATCCCAGGGTTACTGTTTTTATTATTCCCTATACCTAATACTACTGGATGATTAGAGACTTTTATTATAAGCAAAATGTTGGAGCTTAAAGATATTGATTTAATCTTTTGGCATCAATTCTTAATTCATAATAAAATGCATACTGCAAATTATTTTCTTGCAAGACATTGCTTAAAGAAAAAATATTGGTTAAACATACAATATTGTAAAAAAATATGTTAGTGATAAAATTAAAATTTCTGTGGATTTTCAAACAAAGCATATTCCAAAGATTCTAGAGTTTCCCTTTAAAATCAATAATAACTTAAGTAATAATAAATCTTATTTATCACTGTTTTATAAAATTATATGAATAGAGTTCATTTCTTCAGATTCGTTATTTTGGAATTACTCATCAAAAATTAATGAGAATGTTTTTCTGATAAAGATAAAAGTTTAATTCTAAAACCTGCATGAAAATTTACATCTTCTCTTTATTGGAAAATTTATACTTGGAAATATCTCAATAGAGTTTTTTTTTAACTCCACATAAAGTTGCATTAATATATAAATCTGAAAAAAAAAATAATTGTTGGAGATGTAATGAAGTTTCTGATACAAATTGGCTTCATATGACAATAGAGTGTAAAATGGTAAAACCTTTCTGGATTGAATTTAGAAATTTTGCTCAAGCTATGTGGTCAGATAACTGTATTATAACTAATTGATCTTATTTAATGCTCCTGTTCCAGATTCTATCCCTAAATTACACTATCCTCTTCTTTGGTTCATTTTATAGCAAGGAAATTAGTCAAAAAGAATTAGAAATGTAAAACTGCTCTATCTTTTACTGAATTCATTTGTTTGACTAAAAATGTTTGTAAAAAGGAACTGTCAGCTGTAAAAATGTGAACATCAAATATTACTCATCAGTATAGGTCTTGGTTAAAATTAAGTGATTTACTAGATGTGTTTTAATAGTATGGTTTATTGTACTGAATTTTTGTTATGGGCCTCTGTAAATAGTTATGTTTTGTTATGTTTTTCTTTGTATGTGTTTGTACAGGTTTGTTTTTAAACATTTTAATAAAAAGTTTAAAAAAATCAGCTGATAGCATATATTGGCTTTTTTAATGCATGAGATCTGGTACTTAGGGGGATCAGGAGAATTTGCCATTTCCCCATTGTAGTGCAATTTCAGAGCTGGTATATATAATTAGGAGGGGGTGGAGGTGCAGGAGGGCCCCCTACAAAAAGTGTCTAAGGCTAAAATGCTAGGAAGTTCATCTTGGGTAAAGTCTGTTGTTTGAGTGAATTGACTTGTAGTAAAAAGAACACAGTCTAAATTAAAAGCCTAAACATTTAAAAGCACTAATACTTATACATATGTCTTTACTCTTCAACATATCCATCATTCACCAGAATCATTTATTGTGTCTTTTATTGACTACTCCAATACTTTGCTGAAGAAACTGCTGCCCTCTTTTAGAGAACTTTGCACAACTACTTAGTACACTAGGTACCAACCCCTTAAATAATTAATGTCTTGTAGTAAGCTTTAGTTCAAGATTAAAAAGAGTGGATGGCAAGGGTGTGCCTTGTAATAAATAAAAATGTGAGCATTTTAAACATAACAACTTAACATTACTAGCTAAACTCAATTGTGGCAGGATAACTTTCTTTATTTTAATTATGTATGGATAGGTAATGATGTATTTTAACAGTACTAAAAGACAAATATGATTAGTACACAGGAGGTAAACACCAGGCTCAGAAAAAGCAGGGTATGGGAGATCTGGCTACATAACATTGTATTCCAAACCAATAAAACAACAAAACGGGTGAATGCAAGCCATAAAAGTAAAAATAAAATAGTAAAGAACATATTTTAGTAATACACTTTGAGTTGCTAGAATGTGCAGAGGCAAAGAACTTCATTTTTTCCCTTGTGATTTAGATTTAGAGTTCTTCATAATGTGGGTGTGTGGGAGGGGTGGAATAATTGAAACTCCAAAAAGACTGCTAGACATCATGTATTCACACTGACACACAAGTTGTACACTCTTGTCAGCAAAACTTGTCAAGTAACATAAACCTGTGTAGTAGAGGGGGAGAAACTCTACTGCACCCCCTACATTCCCAAATCCCTATCTATACCAACTACAAGGAGGAGGTTAACAGGAGACCATCTGCACCGTATACTTTCGATATGTGAAAAGAATTGGGAGTAAAGGGTTTTTACATCAATGAATTTATAGTTGGTAAGAAACATAGTGATGTAAAGCTCTGTATCCAGACAGATGTTATGATAAAGAAGTACAATGTAAGTGTTTAATGCAGGTAGAATAGCATGAAGCTATACAAGTGGAGTGAGATTTGTATGGTTTCAGAAAATGATGCCTGCTGAATGTACCAAAAACTGTAATTGTAATCTTCCTAATGGCAGAACTATAAATAAAAATGAAAGAGTAGCATAGAAAGTACGTAAGGCTCTGGTAACTCAGAGTATCCCCGTTATTTGAAGTAAAGCAATGTTGGTGCCAGTTGCTGAACTTCCTTGCAATAATACGTGTATGATGTAACAATGAGTTTCACAATTTAATCTTTTTTGCGTCTGTATTACAGTTTACTTTTCAAAGTGACAAACTGCAGTAGTGGGTCTTACACTTCTGACAGAGAGCAATTATGATAACTATTTCTACAAAGACCATCATCATAAAAGGGTTCTCAACCTGGAAAAAAGAGGTCATTGTTCCCTTCTACTCGACACTCATTAGACCCATTATAGAGTACAATGCCCCTTTTGGAATGTAACACACAAGACATCTGCAGCAGCTGGAAAGGCCAGAGAAGTACCTCTCACAAAGAGGATTACTGGCCTCAAACAAATGCCCTACACCGGACCGCCTCAAAAAACTCCAGCTTTACTCCGTAGCATATCACCTACTCCGAGGTGATCTCTGCCTAACATATAAAGCTATGTCAAACCCAGAGCTGTTGGACATGCTACAACTAAAGAAATCCCAATCCCTCTGATCTACATGCTCTAGGGACCTAAACCTTGTAACCACAATAAACAGGACATGCTGGAGGGATAGATTTCTGTCCCAGAGACTCCCCATACTCTGGAACGGGCTACCCATCTATGTCAAGCAAAGTTCTTCATTAGCACTCTTTAAGACAAATCTTGATGAGTGGATGGGAAATAGGAAATGCATCCCAGGGATCACTTCTGTGTCTCTGCTCGACAGTGGCACAGGAAAATAACTTTCTTGGGTAGCGTAAGCCAGGGAACCTTGTTGGCTAGGCTTATGTAGGCCCTTGGGCTGATAGCCTAGAGCCTACCTATGAACTATTCACCCAAGCTGAATTCACTGATTGTGAATTCATATGTCTTTGTAGTGCTGTGATTTGCACATAGTTGTATACTTTCAAGGAGTACAGGACCCCTGATTGAGGATGCTGATAACTCTGGCCAAACTTCTTGCACAAAAATGATCATTTACTTGTGACTGGCTCCAGTGATGTATATGGATAAAGCTCTGACAATGACCCAAGTGAACTGAGCTTGGTTAGCAGCACCTGTATCTGCCTGACCTAGCTTGGAGGAAAAGGAATGATCAGGCATCATCTGTTTGCTTCTTCCATGTGAGAGGGCATGGAAGCATATGGGGTTGGGCATCTCATGATCCCTGGTGGTGATATAAGGGCTATGAAACAGATGTGTTTTGCTGTGCCAGGTGCAAAGAAGGATGTATCATCATGTATGCATGGACATTTCTCTTGTAGCACCACTGCATGTCCATCTGAGGGATATAAGCAATGCACATCATTGTGAGGAAGAGCTTAAACAAAACTCACATCTAGGCTACAACAAAATGACCTCAGCTTCTTCAGTTATCTCACCATTTGCACGGTGAAATCAGCCCATACAGCCATAGAGGTCTTTTCATCTGAAAGGATAAGACACATCTTCTGAAGTGTTTGGTGGACTGAGGAAAGAAGAAGTTATTGAGTAAAGCTAGAGATCTGAAGTCACTGGTAAGTTAATAGGTAAACAACAACAATATATATTACATTGGCATTGAGTAATAAGTATCAAAAAGTGGATTTCTTCCTCCAAAGGTGTATGAAAAATGTAGGGACCAAGAATGTTTCTTCAAAGACACCTTTACTGTATGCAGTCACTCTGTAGCAGTGTTGATGTAACAAAACGTGACATATGCAGACAGACATCTATGGTGGGAAAAGTATAATTATGGCTCATGATACCACTGCAAATTAAGCATTTGGAGGGAGGCAGGAAAAATAGGTGGATCATTAAAGCTGCTTTGTTCTGCATGTACAATTGCACACTGTTTATTTCTTGATCTTTTGATTAAATGGATATTTAGCTGAACTGAGGCCCATATTCAGTGGAAGTTTTAGGAGAAATACTTTCTTGTTAAGTATAAAAGAAATAAAGACAAAAAGTTATATAATGGCATAAAAAAACATAAAAATACAAAGGATATTTGAATTTCAAACATATCCAGATGTTTGGTATGCAGCAAACAAAAAATACAACTTGTAATGAGTTATGCTGAAAATTGAAGAAATATTGTAATTTTTATAACTATGAAATGTAATATATGTAGGAATGAGATTTTTTACAACAATGCATGTAAGAGAATAGGCAGCAGGAAAAACAGCTTTGTAGTTACAGGAAAATAGGAAAACGGTTCAAGAAACTTCACGAGCATTCATCCATCTATCTACAACACCCTTTTCCCATATTTGTACATAAGATCAGGGTAATGCAGTTAAATGCATCACAAAAATGTATGTAGTTTAATTTATATGCTTTATGTAGAAATTTTCCAATGGGTGAAAGCAATTACTTATATCCTGCATAATTGTAGGGGAGAGAATTGGTTTAGCCCCTGAATTTTCAACCCCCTTTTAAACCCTCCCCATCAGAAGCATTGAATTACCCCATTGATAAAAATCCCCATGCCTGTTAAGGTCATTTACTATTAGAGTATTTATTTATTTTTTAGTAAATTACAGTAGTGCATGAGTTTAATTGGATAGCAAAGCTGAATCGTGAACTACCTACAAAAAAGAAAGTAGTATTAATGTATCTATTTCATTGTATTCAAGCAAGAACAAAATGCTAGAAGAGTAGAAATATAATACAACATGAAATTGACATCTATTTCACTGCAACTTGTTAAAGTCTTCTTTGAAGACATGCTTCTGTAGCTTAACTAAAGATAGTAAGGGGTATTTTAGATGGAGACCAAAATAATACTTATTAGTAGTGAAATACCACCCCCCCCCCTTTCCCACTTGTTATTTATTATGGATATCCATTCATTAGCATTATATCAAGCTACCTGCTGATATTATAATCTTCTTAAAACCCATGTTAGCTCGGTTCAGTCCTCTTCTCCGTTTCATAGGTTCATAGTTTCATAGGTGTGTTCTAGGCTAATGGTCCTGGAGCCTTTACAAGCCTAGCCCGTAGGATTACCTTGGCATCGTGCCACCCAACCTTAGTTTCCAGTGCCTCTGTTGTGTAGAGCCAATGGAGTGATCCCTGGGGTGAATTTTCTATTTCCCATCCACTCATCAAGATTTGTCTTGAAGAGAGCCAGTGAGGTTCTCTGCTTAACATGTATGTGAAGTCTATTCCATAGCATGGGTAGTCTCTGGGTTATAAACCTGTCCCTCCAGTATGTTCTGTTGATTGTGGTAATGAGGTTGAGGTCTCTGGAGTGTGTTGTGTGGAGAGATTGGGATTTTAGATGTAGCATTTCTAACAGAGCTGGGTCAGACATGGCTTTGTAAGTCAAGCAGAGATCGCTTCTAAGTAGGCAGTATGAGACAGAGAATAGTTGGAGTTTTTTGAGTTTGTCCATATAGAACAAGTGTTTAAGGCCTAGGATCCTCTTTGTGAGGTACTTTTGCAGCCTCTCCAGTTGCTGCAGGTGTCTAGTGAGGTACATGCCAAATGGGGCATTGTACTCGATGATTGGCCTAATGAGAGAAGAGTAGACGGAGACAATGACCTCTTTCTTCCTATATGCAAAACCCTTAGTAATGTGATGTGCCACATAGTAGGACTTTCTGACGACAGTGGCAGTGTGGTGGTCAAAAGAGAGGTTGCTGTTTACCTGTGTTCCCAGATCTCTTTTAACGCCTTCTGTTTTAAGTGGACTACAATCGATGTGGTAATTCATGGGAATGGGTTTTTCCCAAAGGGGATGACCACACATTTGTTGGCATTGAGCTTAAGGCCATGGTTCTGACACCAGTCGTTGGTCTCAGTGAGGCCTTTCTGTAAGATGTCAACACCACTTGGGGAGTTAATAATAGCTCCCAACTTGCAATCTTCTGCGAACTTTGTCAGAAAGAGTCCCTTCATGTTGGCCTGGACTTCAGAGAAGTAGATACCAAACAGGAGAGAACCCAGGACCGAACCCTGTGGGACTACACTCATAACTGGTTGGCAGACTGAGTTGGAGTCAGCTACTTTCACACTTTGGGTTCTATCGGTGAGTCAGTTTGCAACCAACTTAGTAATATAGGGGTTGATGCCTAGCTTAGTGAGTTTTTCTATGATTCCTGAGTGGGGAATGGTATCAAAGGCCTTGGCCAGATCAAGGT
Source organism: Protopterus annectens (assembly GCF_019279795.1). NCBI lineage: Eukaryota > Metazoa > Chordata > Ceratodontiformes > Protopteridae > Protopterus > Protopterus annectens. The sequence continues at coordinate 597,024,919 of NC_056746.1, read as the reverse complement.
AGGCTGTATGAACCACCTAGCCTTCATCCACAGCTCTGGTGACTGACTCAAAGAAGTCAATCAAGTTGAGCAGGCATGATCTACCCTTCACAAAACCAAAACTCTGTGGGATCCAGAGTTTGGAGATTCCCTATATCCTTGTTTATTAGGTCCATTATGATGTGTTCGATAGCTTTGCATATCAGACTCATCAGGTTAATTGGGCAATAGTTCCCAGGGTCTGTAGTCACTCCTCCTTTGTAGAGAAGGATGACTGTAGCAGTGCACCATTTGGTAGGGACAAAGCCTGAGGTGAGGTTGTGATTGAACAGGGCACACAGGTGAGGTGCCAGTTCACTCTATGTTTCATATAGAAGATAGCCAGGGATATTGTCATGTCCCATAGAAGCTGTATTTTTGGCCTTGGACAGTGCTGTTTTAACCTGTGCAGCAGTAATACTGGGTGCATGGCAATCTACTGGTATTGTGATTGGTCTTTTGGGGGGGGTAAAGTTGGCACTGAATCTGTCGCCAGTATATTGGCAATATCTGTTTGCTCGGTATAGGAGGTACCATTGTGCAGTATCTCAGAGCAAATCTGGGTATTGTTGTGGATATTCTTTACATAACTATAGAAGGCCTTGTGGTTGTCTTTACTATCTACTGCAATTCTGTTTTCATAGCTAGCTTTAGAGGATTTGATGAGGGATCTCAACTTTTTGTTGATGCTGGTAAGGGAGTTTTTCCAGTCTTGGGACTTAACCTTATTATGCATCAGTGTCTTCCTTCTGTTGTAGAGTTTGTTGATGGCAGGGGACCACCAGATTGGCTTCCTTTTTTTTGGAGGAGAGCGTCTTGGTTCTATTGGGTATGGTGAAATCCATGCATTTGTGTATATGTTCATACAGTGCACTGGTATATGATTCAGCGGTAATGCAACTGTTCTCCATTTGCATGGGTGCTGCGAAGTTAGCCACCTCTGTTTTTAGGAGCCCAAAGTTAGCTTTGGAGAAATTTTTCATGGTGGTTACCTTTGTTGGGAGGGGGGGGTGGACTGTGGATTTCCAAGGTGATTAGTTTGTGGTCAGATCTAACCAGGGAGGAGTTGACTATTGGTGTAGAGAAATGGTCACCCATGTTAGTAAAGACCAGGTCAAGGATGTTGCTACCTCTAGTGGGGGTAAGAACAAGCTGGTCCAGGGCATTGGAATTAATGAATTCCAGGAAACACTGGGCAAGTATATTGGTACATGAGTAGTTTTCCAAGTTAATGGAGGGGTAGTTGAAGTCACCCAGTATGAGAAAGTTAGGTTGGACCATAATATTCTCCAGGATGCTTGGGAACGTGGAGTGTGAGTCTTGGGACACGGTTGGGGACCTATAGCAGGCTATGACCTGAATCGCTGTCTTACCCAATGTTAGCTGCACCTGAAGTATCTCAGATGCGTTATGTTGGGCTACCAGTCTGGAGGTATGAGCATCTTTTATGAATATGGAAACACTACTGCCTTTGCAGCTTCAGTCCAAGTTCTGGGGCCAAAAGGTGTGGAACAAGTTATTTCAGCATATTAGTTAGACCATTAGAACAATGTATAATTAAATGTATAGTCACACATGATAACAGTGGAGTTCAAATTAAGGTAAATTGAACTTCTTCTGTTTGTGTTTTGGGCCTCGAACACATTAAAGAATTTTTCTAAGGGAATAAGATTTTAGTTTACAAATCTTCCAGTCTCAGCATGGAAATCTGCTGCAGCACATGAACCAATACTCTTGCTAGATTGAGATATGCTACCTTATAATTTGGTATGAATAAATCTCTATTTAAGGATTGAGAGTGATTAGCAATATGTTAATTGTCTATATCATAACATTGTATGGTTGGTCACTTACAAAGACAAACTTACATTTATATAAAAGTAATCAAACCATATTAACAAGTTCAGTGGCACAGCAGATAGCATTGGACATCACAGCTAGAGGCACCCCTGATTGATTCTCAGCTGCGGTGCCTTTTGTGCGGCGTCTGCATGTCCTTCCTGTGTTGGTGTATGTTTCTTTTGGGTGCTATGGTTATCGCACATATTCCAAAACAGGAAGTAGGTGAATTGGACACTCTACATTATACATAGTTGTGAGTGTGATGTGGAAGAACTACCATAGCAGGGCTAGCCACCTGGTGATGTAAACCTTTGCTATAGATGATTGTCACTGTTGAAGTGGCACCCTGACCCCATGTGCAAAAATGGGAAAAAAAAGGTTTACACCTCCGGGTGGCTAGGGATCTGTGTCCAAAATTCCTCTCTTTCTTTCTTCTGTGAATTACCCCCTGCTTCATCCTCATCTCTTTTCTCTTCATATTGTAACTTTCTGATTGTGTTATATAAAAGAGCTTTAACTGTGTAGCTGTAAAATATTCCTTCAAATCAGATTAACCAAACCCTCCTTGTTCTAGTAGAAGGATCAACTTATCCTACCTGACTCGACTTCTTTACCCTTCAGATAAAATCCTTCATTTTTTTTATTAATAACTATCCACAAATTCTCTTCTCACTGATAAGAAATATTCCTGACCTATGTATAAAACTAAGGGGACTTATTTTTGCTGCTTGTATATAGCTATCCATATGCAAGATTTTCCAGTTTCCCAGTTTTTGTATTACTTTTGTTTAGTATCTTCTCACATATCCTACCATAAAAAAATCTTTTTAATCCATACTCCTACATACTTCATTTCAATATGTTCCCACAATTAGTTATTCTAATCACAGCTGTAGCCTTGACTATAAATTCTATTGTGTTGTTTCTTGAACGCAAACAGTCTTAACAGTCTTCTTAGTAAACATTCCATGCTGATGGAGAATATTTTGTTCCTTTTTTATCCACTTAATTAGAAAGTATGTTTAAAAGTGATTTTGTTGTGTGTATACATACACACACACACACACACACACACACACACACACACACACATATATGTGTGTGTGTGTGTGTGTGTGTGTGTGTGTGTGTGTGTGTATATGTATATGTACTGTGTATATATATATATATATATATATATATATATATATATATATATAGTTATATATATATATATATATATATATATATATATATTAGGTTTACCTCCATATAGTCGAAAACACAGTATTTGAACCCATAAATATCTGACTTTCTTTAGCAAATTTTGGCATGTTGAATGGTGAGAATGGCGCACAAAACACCAAATTTGATATTTCCGACCACTCTCTATCCAAAACGATATGAGTGATTCAAAACCACAAAACTGGACATGTCGACGGACCTTAATGTTCGAAAAACAGCAAATCGAAAAGCAGATTCACTGTTTTTCGAACATTAATGTTGAAAAAAAAAAAGTGTAAAGAAGGGGGCAAGCCCCCCTGCACCCCCCATGTGGGGATCTGCGCAACGAGTCACCAATATTTTTACAGGGAAAGCAAACACTTCGCCACCAGGGTGAACTTTGCCATTTTCCCCAGTGTAGTGCTATCTCAGAGTTGGTATATTTAGATGGTGGGGGGGGGGATGCAGCCCTCCACCCCACATACATGGGTTTAATTTACTTCTTTTTTTGTGTACTGGTAGCCAAGTGGTTAGTTTTCATGTAAAAAATATTGGTGGTTCTTTGCTTTGGGTTATTCAGTGATCACTGAAGTTGTCTCATGTTTTTCAGATTCAGGTAAGTGTAATTTCAATTAAGCAAGGTAGACATATGTATATATATATATATATATATATATATATATGGTTCTAGGTTATAACACCGACAGCACACAACATCGACAACGACATCACCGACACCACATCATCGACAGCTCATAAACACGACACCACACACACTCAACACATCATCACAACAACCAATAAACAAAACAAATTCCCTGACCAAAAACCACACACACAACACAAGCACACCTAAATCCTAACAAACACTAAACCTTACATACACAACTATCCACTACCCTAACCGAAACCCTAACCCTAAGGTCCGTCACTATCGCACACTAACCTAACCCGCACCCTGAGCCTAACTCACTTAACCTGCCCCTAACCCAAACAAATTCACTACTGCACCCTTACCTAACCCGCGCCCTAACCCTAACTCACTTAACCCGCCCCTAACCCAAAACATTCACTACTGCACCCTTACCTAACCCGCGCCCTAACCCTAACTCACTTAACCCACCCCTACCCCTACAGACCGCCAACATCGCACACTTACCTTACTCGCACCCTAACGTCCGTCACTACCGCATACTTACACATCCTTTCCCCATCTCGGTGTTCTCCGCGTCGGTGTTTTCATCCGTCGATCTTCTCGCGTCGGTGATTTCGCTGTTGGTCTTCTCATCTGTCGACGTTGTAACCTAGACCCATATATATATATATATATATATATATATATATATATATATATATATATATGTACATATATATATATATATATATATATATATATATATATATATATATATATACACACACACACACACACACACACACACACACCTCTATTTTATCAAATTACTGTTTTCACAAACTGTTTTGATGATCAAGATATAATGACAAAAAATATAATGTGCCTAAAAGGAAATAAATAAAATAAATGCTGAAATATGAAGGTTGGTTGAGAACTGTGAGCACATCATCACCCCACTCAGTAGTTATGTTTCTCCCAGGAGTGCTCATCATAGTCTCACAATTATGTGTTCCCACTGATCCCAGGAACTATTGCGCTATTAGCCTGACGAGCCTGATCTGCAAGGCCATGGAATGTATCATCACAGAACTCATAAACAAAGACATTGGTAACCTCCATACTCTGGATCCCACCCAGCTCGGGTTTGTGAAAGGCAGATCATGCCTCCTGAACCTGATTGACTTCTTTTAGGAAGTCACCAAAGCCATTGATGAGGGTAAGGTGGTTCACACAGCCTATCTTGACCTCACCAAGGCTTTCAACACCATCCCCCATTCTGGAATTATAGCAAAACTCACTAAACTAGGTATAAATCCCTATGTCACAAGCTGAGTTGCCAACTGGCTCACTGACAGAACTCACACTGTAAAAGCTGCAGGCTCAAAATCTGACCTCAAACTAGTGATAAGTGGAGTACCACAGGGTTCAGTCCTGGGACCACTCCTGTTTGGTGTCTACTTCTCTGAAGTGCAGGCTATCACAGAAGGCCTCTGGCTAATGAAGTTCATAGATGACTGCAAACTAGGAGCCATAGTCAAGTCCCCAAATGATGTGGACATCTTACAGAAGGGCCTTGCTGAGACAGATGCCTGGTGTCAGAGACATGGCCTCAAGCTCAATGCCAAAAAGTGCAGTGTCATCCCATTTGGTAAAAACTCTATACTCGTGAGCTACCACATAGGCAGCAATCTACTTAACACCAAATGTGTGAAAAGAGACCTTGGGACCCAGGTGGACAGTAGTCTCTCCTTTGATAGTCACATCATCACAGTAGTCAGGAAGTCCTTCTACATGGCACACCTCATCATAAAAGGGTTCTCATCCAGGAAAAAAGAGGTCATTGTTCCCCTCTACTAGACACTCATTAGACACATTATAGAGTACAACGCCCCTTTTGGAATGTACCTCACAAGACATCTGCAGCAGCTGGAAAGGCCACAGAAGTACCTCACAAAGAGGATTACTGGCCTCAAATAACTGCCCTACACTGACCGTCTCAAAAAATTCCAGCTTTACTCCGTAGCGTATAACCTACTCCGAGGTGATCTCTGCCTAACATATAAAGCTATGTCAAACCCAGAGCTGTTGGACATGCTACAACTAAAGAAATCCCAATCCCTCTGAGCTACATGCTCTAGGGACCTAAACCTTGTCACCACAATAAACAGGACATGCTGGTGGGATAGATTCCTGTCCCAGAGACTTCCCATACCTTGGAACAGGCTACCCATCTATGTCAAGTAAAGTTCTTCATTACCACTCTTCAAGAAAAATCTTGATGAGTGGATGGGAAAGAGGAAATACACCCTGGGGATTACTTCTGGGTCTCTGCTCGACAGTGGCACAGGAAATAACTTTCTTGGGTGGCATAAGCCAGGGAACCTTGTTGGCTAGACTTACATAGGCCCTTGGGCCAATAGCCTACTACCTACCTATGAACCTATGTATGCATGCAACTGTCATATACAGCAAGTTGGTTCTTTGCTATGGAGGGATGCTGTTGTAATTTGGCAGGACTGTTTTGCCTCTATATAGCATATAAAATGGAGTTGCATGAGAATTTAGGCCAAAGCCTAATTTCCGAGATGAAACTTTTCTACATTTAGAAGGTTTTCTGAAGTTTACTAGTTAATGTTTCAGCCTGAGGTTGAGTGTGCTGAAGTTCTTTTATTTCGGGAGCCAGTGTATATATTTCAATAGAATATAAATGGCTTTACATCTGTGTGTATTCTTCCATGTACAACTGTATTATCCAAGTCATGTTCTTGGGGTCTGTGTCTGCACACAGAGGAAACCAAGGAACAGTAGGCATGACAGAATTTGAAATGAAGGAACATTGTACACAACCTATGTCTGAATGCTTAGCTCTAGGCTATTGTTTGCTGTACAATTTTCAGAAACTTGGACATCTTAAAGATCAATATACAATGGCTCTAATAAAAGTGTTGAACAATGAGAAAGCCCAATCTGCCAAGAAATATTTCTACAGATTTCCATCTCAAAAATTGCTGTAGTAATGGGTGAAAACAATAGATAATGACTGTTTTAACTCTCATGAAGGCAGATTGGGTATTTAACAGGAAATGGGTGCAGATTGACCACCATGGTAGCCTCTCTGTTAAGCAGGGAATCTAATGGAGTTGTCTATATGTTTTCATGAAGTTCAGAAAATAATGCAGAGACATTGGAAGACATATATGAAAAGGCCATTATAGTCTTGAAGGACATCTGGGGGATGCAGTACTTATTTTCTACTTCCAGATGTTTTTTTCCCCCCATCTGTTAATTCCGCTTCTGAAAATAATTATCCAGGCATGGGGAAGTATTTATTGTCATGTTTCTATCATTTCCCATCTTTCTGGTAGTGGTACAGCTAGCCATCTTTCCTAAAAAGTCATTCTTGCGTTCTTGCAGCTATCATCAAGCCTTCTGACAAGTCGCCCATCACTTTGGAAGCAGTGCAGAGTGAAACACACCCTCCTTGACTCTTGTCTCCCAGGAAACATCTTTATTTCAGTTATGCATGCCCTTCTACATGTATTCCCACCCCTCAGTCTGCTCTCTTATAAATATGCATTTATGCAATAGAAGGAACTTTTTTTAACTGCTGTGTTTAGAGTCAACATTATTCTTTCGAAGGAGGATACTTTTTGTTGCATTTTTTAATATTTTAATATATTAAGCTAACCTTATACAGTTGTTGTCACTTTTACAGTGGTTTACCACCACAACAGCTACAAGCAAGAGAAATCTGAGGGTTGTGCTACTCAATGCTAGAAGTCTAAATCTCAAAATATACTCACTCGAAGCACTCCTTAAAATGGAGAACATTGACATCTGTGCAGTGATGAGACCTGGTTCAAGGCTCCAGAGAGCATCCTAGCACTACCAGCCTATAATTCATACCACACCTTTCTGCCCATAAACCTGGACTGAAGCACTAAAGGTGGTGGTGTCTCCATATTCATAAAGGATATGCACACCTGCAGACTAGTACCCCAACATAACACATCAGAGATACTTCAGGTACAACTAACACTGGATAAAACTGCAATCCAGCTTGTAGCCTGCTATAGATCCCCCATGATATCCCAAGACTCCCACTCCACATTCCTAAACACACTGGAAAATATTAGGGTACAACCCAATACCCTTATACTGGGAGACTTTAACTACCCCTCCATTAACTGGGAAAATGACTCATGTACCAACACACTTGCTCTACATTTTCTGGAATTCATTAATTCCAATGACCTGGACCAACTCATTCTTACCCCCACCAGGGGTAGAAATGAGTTGCTCTACACCAGTAATCAACTCCTCCCTGGTCATATCTGACCACAAGCTAATCACCATGGATATCCACATTCCACCCTCACCCCCCCCAAAAGAAACCACTGTAAAAAAACTTCTCCAAAGCCAATTCTGGGCTTCTAAAAACAGAGGTGGCTAACTTCATGACACCCATGCAAAGGTAAAATAGATGCATGACTGCTGAATCATACACCAATGCACTGTATGAGCACACACACAAGTGCATGGAACAGGCCATACCAAACAGAACCAAGACGCTCTCCTCCAAAAAAAGGAAGCCAATCTGGTGGTCCCCCACCATAAACAAACACTAGAACAGAAGGAAAAAACTGTTGCAGAAAAGGTGAAGTCCCAAGAATGGAAACACTCCTTTGTTAGCCTCAGCAAAAATCTGAGATCCATCATCAAATCCTCTAAAGCTAGCTACAAAAATAAAAATTGCTGCAGATTCTAAAGACAACCACAAGGCATTCTATAGTTATGTCAAAAATCTACATGGCAATACTCAGATCTGCTCTGAGTTACAGCACAATGGCAATACATATACAGAACCAGCTGATATTGCCAACATACTGGCTGACAGGTTCAGTGCAAACTTTACCCCATTTTCACTCCCTAAAGGGCCTACCACAATACCCAAGGAATGCCAAGTCCATATTATCATGGCTACACAGGTAAAAACTGCACTGTTCAAAGCCAAGAATACAGCTTCCATGGGACCTGATAATATACCTAGCTGTGTTCTACATGAATTACAAAGTGAACTGGCACCACACCTCAGTACCCTGTTCAATCACAGCATAATTTCAGGCTTTGTTCCTACCGAATGGTGCACTGCAATGGTCATCCCACTCCACAAAGGGGGAGCAACTACAGACCCTGGGAACTACCACCCCATTAGCCTGGGGAGTCTGATATGTAAGGCTATGAAGGACATCATCATGGACCTTATAAATAAGGGCATAGGGAATCTCCAAACTCTGGAACCCACGCAGTATGGGTTTGTGAAAGGTAGATCATGCCTGCTCAACCTGATAGACTTCTTCGAGTCTGTCACCAGAGCTGTTGATGAGGGCAAGGTAGTTCACACAGCCTACCTAGATCTTGCCATGGTCTTCAACACCATCCCTCACTCAGGAATCATAGATAGACTCACTAAACTAGGCATAAACTCCTATGTTATAAGATGGGTTACCAACTGGCTCACTGACAGAACCCACACTGTGAAAGTAGTGGACTCCAAATCTGACCAAATTCACAAATGATTACAAACTGGGAGCCATTATTGATTCTCCAACTGATGTAGACATTCTACAAAAAGGCCTCACTGGCACCATTGACTGGTGCTAGAACTATAGCCCTAAGCTCAATGTCAAAAAGTGCATTGTCATTCCCTTTGGGAAAAATTCTGTGCCCATAAACTACCACATAGGCGGTAGTCCACTAAACACTGAAGGTATGATAAGAGACCTGGGGACACAGGTTGACAGCAACCTCTCCTTTGATAACCACATTGCCACCGTAGTCAGAAAGTCCTTCTATGTGGCACATCTCATTACAAAAGGTTTCTCATCCAGGAAGAAAGAGGTCATAATCCATCTCTACTCATCCCTCTTTAGACCTATTATAGAATACAATGCCCCATTCGGTATATGCCTCACTAGACACCTACAACAACTGGAAAGGCTACAAAAATACCTCACTAAGAGGATCTTAGGCCTTAGACACATGCCCTATATGGACAGACTCAAAAATGTCCAGCTATACTCTGTCTCTTATTGCCTACTTAGAGGCCATGTCTGACCCAGAGCTGCTAGACATGCTACACTTAAAGAAATCCCAATCCCTCCATGCCACATGCTCCAGGGATCTTAATCTCATTACCACAATAAACTGAACATGCTGGAGGGACAGGTTCCTAACCCAGAGACTTCCCATGCTCTGGAACAAACTTCCCATTCATGTCAGGCAGAGCACTTCACTGGCCCTCTTTAAGAGAAATCTTGATGAGTGAGTGGGCAATCAAAAATTCACCCCCGGGATCACTTCAGTGGCCTTGCTCGACAGGGGCACTGGGAACTAAGTTTGGGTGGCATGATGCCAGGGAATCTTCTTGGGCTAGGCTTATATAGGCTCCAGGGCCATTAGCCTAGTACACACCTATGAACCTATTTCAGAAGTTTAATAAGTATCCTGAACTGTTTATTTTCCCCCCACTGGATGACTTTTCATTGGAAAAAGCATTACAATGCTGTGCCCTCATATCAAATTTTGAATTAACCTTTACTCAGTTCACATTGATGCAGGTACCCTGTTCTTATTTTTTTTTAGCTGTAAACCTGTCTCCAAGAAAAAGGCACCCATTTATTTGTCATTATACCAGTAGCGATATTTTTTATCGCGGCTGTACCTCGCGTTTTTTATACTGCGGTAAAACATTAGCGCCTAAGTGCCTATGTATAGATTATACAATTTAACATTTCTAAGAAGGTTTATGCCAACATCTGTTGATCAACTTGACTTTTACTACTGTTTTTTTTATTTTATGAATTAACTGTGGTTTCCTTTCTATTTCTCCTGTGCCCCTGACTTCTTTTTACTTTTTCTTTCAGCTCCATTTTGGCATTATGTTGACAGGCTGCCAAATTGTTTCAGCTGCCAGCTCTGCCAGTTAAATCTTTCTGTCCACTCTTCCAACAAGTACATCTTTGGGCAAAAAAAAAAAAAAATTCCTGACAAGTGTGCATTAAGTAGGCAAGCAGTATTTTACTGTAGAAATCAGCTTGCATTATTAAGTGCATCATACTTCCCAAGTCCACTTTATGATGAATATTATTCAATAATAATATTCTGCTCCTCCATCCTTTTTTCTCTCCTTTCTCAGAACTCAGCCTAGTGACTCCCTTCATTTAATTTTCACTTCCTCTCCCTTTTTTCCTTTCTCATAACTCAGCCTATTCACCTTTCACGGTTCTACTCTCTTGCAAATTCTTCCCACCTCTCACCTCATGAAACTGAGTGCATAAATGTCTGCACTTCAAATTATACTTATGAACTACAAAATACTTGTTTTAGTTTCATTCAGTGCTTTGTTACAACAACTTGCTCAAATGTTATTTTAGTGTCTTCCATATTACTGTGTTTTTAGTAGTTTTGAAAACTGTATTGTACTTAACTTTGTTGGTATTAGCTTTGTAATAATTGTATATGGAGATTTTCTGCCTGTGCCTCCATTGAAAAGGGGATCATTTTGGCCCGATGGACTTTCCCAGTTAACAAATTTTAAATAAATAAATAAATGCATCCTAAAAGCATCCATGTTCCTTTAGACACACATTCATTGCTGAGAATCTTTTAAATAATATCTGTTGGTACAAAATACTGACTCATAGTGATGGAGACAAAGAATTTTATTAAAGTGTTAAGTAACAGATTTAAACCATGCTGTAAGATTTTATTGTTAGCAAGTGTTCCACATTCTGTCAATGTATTCCATATTATGAGAGGTATTTTTCCACATTTTGAAGATGGAAGGTTCTGTGATATGGCATGTGCGCGTGTAGGTGTGGTGGAGATGTGGATAAAATTAAGTACTGTTATTTACAAGGTGTTAATGCCATAATTACAAAACGTCATTCCTTGCTTTGCTGGACCATGATGGGAGGGTGAGTAGCCTATGAAGAAGTGCTAATGCCTTGTACTTGAATAAAGCAGTTAGTCAGAATTCATTAAAAGAGCACCTCTTGGGAAATTCCCTTTTATCATTAAAAAGGCAACTGTTTTGTGTTAGTGTCTCACCATTGGGAAACTTTGGATGTGAAGATTCATAAATGTAATTCAATGAATTTGATTACTTTTAAGATTCTTGAGTTGGCCAGTCAGTAAACTCTGTAAATGTGAATGGAGTCTGTGTTCTAATTTTGGTCTAAATAAATGGACACTTTGAACTGTAGAGAAGTGTTTAATTTGTTAAACAAGTATTTTTTTTAAACGAGTCTAGGTAAGAACTACGAAAAACAGAATGTTTGAGTTGTTGGATTCATACCTCTCAACTGTCCCTGAGTTTGTCTACAATTTTAGCTCTGTTCCTCTTAATACCTCCTAAAACTGGTGATTTTTGAAGAAAATGTGGTGAATTGCACTTAAAGACAATGACTAGAGTTATAGGCTTCTGAGGCCTGGCATCCCCACTGGTTCCCAGCTTAATTCAGTTATTTCAGGCCAGTCTTGCTTTTCTGCTTTAGACAAAGTGTGAAAATGAAAGGAAGAAGTAATTCAGGTGGTATAGGGAGCTGTTGGGATGGCAAGAAGGGAGCTATTCATGTGATAGGGGTAGCTGGTGGGAGGGCAAGAAGGATGCCATTCATGCAGTATGGGAAGCTAGTGGGAAGGCAAGATGGAAGCCATTTAGGTGGTAGGGGGAGCTGTAATATGTACAGTTTAGTTTGCATGGAACTTAGAGGTGACAATGTTCATAGAAATGATATACAACTAGGATTTGTGTGTTATAAAAATGGGACTATTAGGACTAATTAGGATTAGTGCTCCAATGTTTATAGGGGACACAAGCCATCAGTGGTTAACTAGTCAATCCTAATTAGTCAGTTAGGACTAATTAGTAGGATTTGTGTGTTATAAAATGGGACTGTTTCATTTTATAAAAAAAATATTGATGCTTAAAGTTCCTGGATTTGTGGTTTCTCTATAATATCAATTTCTCTCCCACTAATGGAACCAAGGACTTAAATATTTTTCCCAAAGAATTAAGCATGGTGGAGACAGATGTTTATAACCCAGTGCCTTCCAAATAGCTGTAATAAACTATCCCTGCAACTGTCTTCCCATTCACTGGTTCTGATCACACTTCAGTTGGGTCAGGGAAAACCTCTGCTTCACATGGATGGGAAGCCTATTATAAAGAAGGGGTGTGCTCCCTGAGACAAACACCTGTCTCTCCAACATGTCCTGTTTATGTTGCAAGCAAGGTTTATCTTTGAATCAGTTAGTTCTGAATCAGGTAGTTCTGATGCTAATTGTTTTGTGGATATGAAATAGTTCCATCATAGCAGTATCCTGTGATGCTTTCTATACCAGACATAGATTACCCCTCAACAGTCTACAGAGGACATTAGATAGGTCTTTGTGGCAGTCCAGTAGGACATGTTGTTAAAGACATTTATTAATTTTGTAAGGAATCTTTTCTGCATGTGCCAAGAATCTAAACCTGATCTCTGACATGAATAGATCATGCTGGAGAGACAGATGCATCCCAGAGATTGTCCTTCCTCTGGAATGGGCTTCCTGTTAACATGAAGTAGAACCCTTCCCTGACCATCTTCAAGTGCAACCTGGACCAATGCATGGGAAATTGCAAATTCACTCCTGGAGTGGTGCTCATGTCCCTTGTAGACAGAGGCAGTTTGTAAAAATTACCAAAACCCCACTTGCTGACCTTTTTTATCTTTCCTCTATGAATATAGAATTGAGTGAAGTCTTTGTAAAACTGGCTAAGCTTGTAAGGGCTCTTGAGCCATTAGCCTAGTAATCTCTCATGAACTTATGAACATACTGAAGATGGCATTATACTCACAGATGGGTCTAATGAGAGCTGAGTACACTGGAACATTGACCTCCTTGAAACTGGTTGCCAAACCCATGCTTATAAGTTGAGAAACATAGAATGACCTCCTTAACTACACTGGACACAGGTTGGGTGAAAGCTATATTACTGCCTAAATATGTTCCCAAATCCCTGACTGCTGTTGTTTACTGGGGTAGCCAGATTCTCAAAGGGTACTATTATGCATTTCTTGGAAATGAGCTTTAAACTGTCTATATGGCACCATTTATTTGTCTGTATTAGTCCTCCCTGGAGGATATTAGTGTCTTGATGGAGTTCGGGGTTCTACAGCTGCTCCCAGTTTGCAGTCATCTGCAAATTTGGTCAACCAGTGGCTATTACTGCATTAGCCTTCACTTTACAGGAAGTAGATGCCAGAAAGGAGAGGGCACAGCACTATGCCCTGATGGAATCCGCTAGTGGCCATCCTCTTTATGGAGGTGAACTCTCCTATGCTACATTCCTGGGTTCTATCTGAGAGTCATCTGGCAAGCTATCGTTAAAATAGGGGTTTATGCATAAGTCCATGAGTTTGTTTACAATGCTGGAGTGGACTACTGTATGAAATGCTTGGCCAGGTCCATACAGTCTGCATGCATCATTTTGCCTTCATCCATTGCCTTGGTGACCTTCTCAAACAAAGAAGTCATATAGATTAAGTAGGTATGTTCTTCCCTTGGCAAAACTAAACAGGGTTGGATCCAGTGTTTGCAGCTTTCCTGTATCATTATTAATTATTTCCATGATGATTCTTTCCATGGCTGTGGATATGACACTTGTCAGACTAATGGGCTTGTAGTTTCCGGGGTCTGTTGAAGGCCCACCCTCATGTAGAGGGATGACTGTTGCTGTTCTCCATTTGCATGGCATGTAGTCTGACTGGAGACAATGGTTAAATAATCATTCAGGTAGTCCTGACAAGTCATATTTCATGCTATTTAGTAGACATCCTGGAATATTATTGGGGGGCCATCAATGCTGTGTTCTTTTTCTAGGCTACACTAGGCTAACAACCACTGGGGCCGTTGTATGCATATCCATGCATCCTAACTGTATCGGAAAATGTTTAGGAACCTTATTATTTTTCTAAGGGTCATTGACGCTGTAGGAAAGGGAAAAGATAGAGTGTCCTTCAGTGTGTTTTGGGTAACTCAGACAAGACCGCCATTACCTTCTGTATGAATTGCATTCTCTAGAGCTAGTCATATGCTTTGACAGGTACATACTAAATGATCCTTTATACTCTTATGAGACTGATAATGATGGAGTAGAGAGAGACAGTGTTTTTTTCTGATCTAAATAAATTATCCCTGGTGATTAGTCTGGCTAGGTAAAGAATTTCCTGACAACAGCAGAAACATGGTGACCCAAGGATATTTTATCAATAAAAGTGCCCAGGTCCCTAATGGTCAAGTCAGCTTTCAAAGGGGTGTTGTCTATGTTGCTGGTGTATGGGTGCACAGTTTGGCCAAATATCACGTCTTGGGATTTAGTTTTATGCCCTGGTCCAGGCACCGCTTATTTGTGCTTGTTAGTATTTGTCAGTCATAGGCCATTGATGTCAATCTTGACATAAGAGATGCAAATATCAAATATGCAGTTGTTCCTAGGACTGATCCCTTTGATACACCAGTGATCTCTCTTTGAAGAGAGCATGTGTCCCATACTTTTAGATTGTGTTTTGCTGTTAGCCAGTTTGCTAACCAGTAGGTAACATAAGGCCTTACATTTTAATTTTATCAATTATGCCAGAATAAAGGATGGTATCAAAGGCTTCGGCTATGTCCAGCTAGGTAGTGTGAACCTACTGACCTGAGAATAATGCATCAGTCACATGCTCAAGGAAGCTCACCAAGTTCTGGGGGCAGTATTTTCCTTTAACAACCCCCTGTGCCTGCAAATGGTCTACTGTTATCAGTGTATTACCCCAGGTAACTTAAATAAGTAATAAATGAATAAAGGCTATTGAGGCTTATAGGGCTATAATTTTGTAAATCAGTTGAGGCTTCCCACTTGTGGATCATGATGACTACTACAGTTCTCCATCTAGTGTGAGTCCAGTGGAGAAGATGAGGTTACTAGTGAGTCTACCAGTATCTGGTGCTCATTCCCTGGTAAAAAAAAAAAAAAAAATGAGTGTGCACTAGTGTATGTCTCAGTTTTTAAGGCAATGTGCTTAATTGAATTGAATATATATTTTTTCTACAAAATGTCTTTACCTTCACCTCTGTGATAAATTGAAGGTGCTTTACCAGTCAACAAATGTCAATAAATAAAATAAATAAATAACAAGACAGCAGTCCAGAAATTTACCACTAACCATGGAGCTACTGAGGTTGGAACTGCAGAGAGTATTTAGGACTTTCTTAGAGGTGATCTGGGGTGTATGTATGTGTGCCAAGAAGTTAGGGGGACATACAGGAGTTAGGTTAGGTCTGGATTTGTGTGCTAATATGTTTGCTGCATTGTCAAGGGATGAATAAGTGCAGTTGTGTTTCAACTATGAACATTACTGGGCTTTACCTCTAAGGTTTCTGTTATAGCAGAAGAAGGCTTTGTGATTGTCCTTAGCATAGGTAGCAAATGTCAATCTGTTGGTGGGTTATCTTTGGAGTTCTTTAGTCATATTATTTAGTTCATCTTTAGGTGATGGGTTATTAAGTTTACTTTTATGGTCTATGAATTTCTTTCTATTCTTATTTAGTTTAGTTATACAAGGTTTCCAACATAGGGATTTATTCCAGAACTTTTCATTATATTATGTGTTTTAGGAACAATATGTCTTGATGAATGCTTTGATGTGGTCTTATTATCAGCTAATGTGGCAGTGTGTGAGATGGGGTTGTTGAAGTGTGGAGGGTTACTTGCAAATGTAGTCCCATAACTGGTAAACTGGTGACATTGATGTATAACACACTTCCTCAGATAGCATTGAATGTGTTTTGGTATGCCTGTCTGCAACTATTACAATTTATTTTATTTTTTACTTACAGTTTGCTTTCCAGGATAGTCCATTGGGCCAGAATGGAGCCCATTCTCAATGGAGTCCTGGGGAGAAAAGCTCCAGAAAAATAAAAATACAAATACATAGTACAGGAGTACAAATCTTTGGTACACATTTCTAATAAACATAGTAAAGAAGTAGTACAGATCGTTAGTATCTATTTCTAATAAACATTTCAGTGATAATAAAGTACAAATCAAATAAGTTTTTAAATTACAGTACAGGAGAAGCACAAGTCTTTAGTACACAAAATATTTTTTTTTTTTTGAAGTAACATAAGGTAATTATTTGTTTGTTGATCATATACATCCCTAGTTATGGAGAACTGTAGGAGGTCATGATAGGTACAAGTGAGTATGGAAATCTAGCAAGAAAGTGTAGTTAGAATTAGGTGGGATGGGAGCATGAGCATTTCCATTGAGAACTAAGGTGTGAGTGTCTTAAGGTTTTAAATAAGGAGAGACCGCTAGTAGTGCAGATAGGAGAAAGGAGAGAGTTCCAAAGGTGAGCTAGAGAGAAGGACATCAGGTGATTCCCAGCTGGACGTGTGGGTTTGTGCAATTTAATAAGGTTATGGGAACTGGACCTCAGGAGTCAGCCTGGTTTGTGCATTTCAAAGGTGTTTGCTAGGGAGGGGCAGAGAGATTGGTTATGAATGAGTTTATGTGCCTGGATGAGTTGGTATAAGTTAGGAAGTTAGGTAACTCTAGCCAACTTTATTGATGAAGAGAATTACAGTGGTGGGAAGAGGCTCTATGACCTGCAGCAAACTTGGATATTTTGTTATAACAAGATGAGAGTTTTGTTTTGAGGGAGGATTGCAGGTTGGTAAGGATAGCTGCACCATATAAAAAGGAAGGGATAAGGTATGTATTGGATAGTGTAATCCTGGTGGAGGGAGAGATAAAGTGATAGTGACGGTAAAGCATACCTATTTTTTATGGTTTTTTTTTTTTTTTATATTTACATGTAGATGCTTGTGAAATTTTAATTGATCATCGATGGTTATTACTAATAATTTTGCCTCAGAGATTATTTCTAGGGGAGTATTATTTTTGCTGGTAATTATAAAGGATTGTTTATCTATGGAAGAGGTTTTGGAGGTATTGACTATCATAAGCTTAATTTTGGCTGCATTAAGGGCCAGATGGTTGTCTAGCATCCACTGCTCAGTGGAAGAAAAAGCGGCTTGGTGTAAAATTGTTGAGGGTTGTGATGGAAGGGGAGGAACAGATTATAATAGAATCATCAGCATATTGAATGAGGCTGGAGTTTGGAATGGCGTGGTAGAAATCATTTATAAATA
>NC_056746.1:596929475-597001975 GCF_019279795.1 Protopterus annectens | reverse complement strand
GACAGGATGTGAGATTTGCTTTATGTAGTCTGTCTTACTTGAATGCTTGTAGCATTAGTAACAGAAATTATTGGGTCACATCAGATGCTTGGAAAGTGTTTGTTAAGAAGAAACTGAGAACTGTTTCATTGTTATGTAAAATTTGGCATTAAATACCATAGTTCAGGATATGCTATAACAGAATAACTATGCAAAGTTAACTACGTGAACAAAGTACAATTCAAAATGATTATTTTATTGAGCACTTTTTAATAAATTGATAGATTGGCCTAAATGCTTTTTTTTTCTTTTTCTTGGGAAATGCTATTCAGAAGTGAAGAGACATATGAGGGAACAATTTTAGTGGCACAGCAGGTTCTGACTGATTGATGTCTATTGTCATGCAAAGCTGACTAAATAGTTGAATCTAGCCATGTTGAAAATGTTCATAGGTTCATAGGTAGGTACTAGGTTATCGGCCCTAGGGCCTATGCAAGCCTAGCCATAATGACTCCCTGGCTATTGCTTCTCACAAATATTTACTTTCCTGGACCCCTATCTAGCAGGGCTACTGATGTGATCCCCATGGTGAATTTCCTATCTTCCTTCCAGTCGTCAAGGTTCCTCTTGAAGAGAGGCATTGAGGTGCTCTGCCTGACATGTATGGGTGGCCTGTTCCAGAGTATGGGGAGTATCTGAGTCAGGAACCTATCCCTCCAGCATGTTCTATTCATCATGATGACAAGGTTAAGATCCCTAGAGCATGTGACTCAGAGGGATTGGGATTTCTTTAAGTGTAGTATGTCCAACAACTCTGGGCTTGACATGGCCTTGTATGTTAGGCAGAGATCACTTCTGAGTAGGAGATATGTGACAGAGTATAGCTGGAGTTTCTTTAGATGGTCAGCATAAGGCATCTGCTTTAGGGCTGTGATTCCTTTTGTGAGGTATTGCTGCGGCCTTTCTAGTTGTTGCAGATGTCTTGTGATGTGCATACCAAATGGGGCATTGTATTCTATAATGGGTCTAATGAGGGATGAGACAGAGGGACAATGACCTCCTTTTTTCTGGATGAAAAGCCCTTAGTGATGAGGTATTCCATGTAGAAGGATTTTCTAACTGTTGTGGCTATGTGGTTATCAAAGGTGAGACCACTGTCCACCTGAGTCCTTAGGTCTCTTATCACACTTTCGGTGTTTAGTGTACTGCCACCTATGTGGTAGCTCACAGGTACGTGTTTTTTTCCCAAAGGGGACAACTATGCATTTTTTGGCATTTAACTTGAGCCCATGGCTCTGACACCAGGCATCTGTTTCGGTAAGGCCACATGATTTGGGGATTCAATAATGGCTCCCAGCTTACAGTCATCTGTGAACTTTGTAAGCTGGAGTCCCTTAGTGTTGGCCTGTACCTCAGAGAAGTAGATACCAAACAAGAGTGGCCCCAGGACAGAACCCTGTGGTACACCACTTGTCACTTGTCTGGTGCTGGATTTGGAGTTGGCTACTTTTACAGTGTGTGTTCTGTCAGTAAGCCAGTTTGTAACCCATCAAGTGATGTAGGGATTAATGCCCAGCTTAGTAAGTTTATCTATGATTCCAGAGTGGGGATAGTGTCGAAAGCCTTGGCAAGGTCCAAGTAGGCTGTGTAAACCACCTTACCCTCATCCATGGCTCTGGAGACTGATTTGAAGAAGTCGATCAGGTTCAGGAGGCAAGATCGGCCCTTCACGAACCCAAACTGGGTGGGGTCCAATGTTTGAAGGTTGCCAATGTCTTTGTTTATAAGTTCCATGATAATACATTTCATGGCCTTGCAGATCAGGTTTGTCAGACAGATGGGATGGTAGTTCCCAGAATCCAAAGTGTATCCCCCCATGTGGAGTGGGATGACTGTAGCTGTGCCCCACTCTGCGGGCACAAATCCTGAGGCAAGGCTATGATTAAACATGACACACAGGTGAGCTGCCAGTTCATTTTGTAGTTCGTGCAGTACACAGCCCGGGATGTCGCCTGGTTCCATGGATGCTGTATTCTTTGCTTTGGAGAGTGCATTTTTTTACCTGAGTGGCCGTGATTACCTGAATTTGACATTCTTTCAGTATTGAGATGGGCCCTTTAGGAGGTGAGAGGGAGGTGAAGTTGGCACTGAATTTATCTGCCAGGATATTGGCAATATCCTTGGGATCAGTATATCTAGTGCCATTTTGCTGTAGCTCAGAGCAAATCTGATTATTGCCATTTAGATTCTTGACATAGCTATAGAATACCTTGTGGTTGTCTTTGGAAACTTTGGCAAATTTGTTTTCATAACTAGCTTTGAAAGATTTTATGAGGGATCTCAGTTTTCTACTGAGGCTGGTGAGGGAGTTTTTTGAATCCTGGGTTCTTCCTCTTTTCTGCAACAGTTTATTCCTTCTGTTGTACAGCTTGTTTATGGCAGGGGTCCACCAGATTGGCTTTCTTTTTTTAGAGGACAGCATCTTGCTTCTATTTGGGATGGCTCGGTCCATGCAAGAGTGAATGTGCTCATACAGCACCTTAGTGTAGGACTCAGCAGTTGAACTTTCAGTTCCCATCTGCATGGGTGTCATGAAGTTTGTTACTTCTGACTTGAGAAGCATGAAGTTGGCTTTGGAGAAGTTTTTTACAGAGTTTCCTTAAAGGGGGGGTAGGGGTGGGATGTGGATGTCAAGGGTGGTTAGCGTATGGTCTGATCTGACCACTGGTGTGGAGCATCAATCTCCCATGCTGGTAATGATCAGGTCTACAATATTGGTATCCCTAGTGGGACTGTGAATTAGTTGCTCTAGGGCATTGGAATTTATGAATTCCAAGAACCATTGAGCAAAGGTGTTGGTACAGGAGTAGTTTCCCAGTTAATGGCAGGGTAGTTGAAATTACCCAGTATTAGGGTGTTTGATTGTATTTTAATATTTTCCAGTATGTTTAGAAAGGTGTAGTCAGAATCTTAGGGCATGGTAGGGGATCTGTAGCAAGCAACAATTTGTATTACATTCTTACCTAGTGATAGTAGCACCTGGAGAATTTCAGATGCTTTGTGTTGGGCAACCAGCATGGAGGTGTGAATATCCTTGGTGAATATGGACACTCCTCCATCTTAGTGTTTCGGACCTGGTGTGGTAGTCAAAATGTGTGGTATGAGTTGTAGCCTGGTATTACAGGGGTGCTCTCTGGAGCTTTGAACCAGGTCTCAGTTACTGCATAGATATCGATGTTCTCCATTTTTAGGAGATCCTTGAGAGAGTGCATCTTGAGGTTTGGACTTTTAGCATTACCTTCAGATTTTGTTTGCTTGTACCCATTACGGTGGTAGTTTTGTCCTTTGAACCTTGCCTAAAAAAGGCACTATAGGGGTGGCAAGAGCCTTAGCCAGTAACCTGAATCCCAGGGTCGACAGGTGCAAAGCATCTCTTGCAAAGCATCGTGGTCTGTCAAGCATATCATCCCAGGCAGGCAGATATTGGATCCCCTTTGAATGACACCAGAAGCTTAATCAATTGTTGAAGTCAATCATTTTGTCCTTATACTGTGGTATCATTCTGGGCAATGACAGGATGCTACTCAATGCTAGAGTCATAGCTGCCTGGGCTACATCATCAGAGAGCTCTTCCATGCCTTTTTTCATGTAGTCCTGGGAGGTACGTCTCAAGTCATTCACTCCAGTATGGACAATGACACTGTCATATTTGTACCTGTTGTGGAGTGACTTGAGTGCATGCATTATGTGGCGGATCCTGGCATATGACAGGCAACTAGCTGTAATTTTCTCCTTGTTCAGCCTGGTGAGTGGGACATCAGTGTACTTGACTATAGAGTCACCTATGACTAAAGTGTTGGGTACGGTGCCTTGCCTTAGGGGCTGCTGTTGGGTGGTACACTGGTGTTGCGAGCTATGTGATGCTTTGGGTGTGTTTGGGGGTGGTGTTTGTTTGCATTTTAACTTCAGAGATCCTTGTTGCTTGGACAGGTTAATATTAAGGGCCTCCACATATGTGGGTTTCCTGTTGCTGTGTGTGTGATTTGGTGGCATAGGTTTTGAAGGACTATATGTTGTTTGAGGTGTTGTGTGGGTGTTAACCTTCTCCTCTTGACTGTCTAGCACAATCTTGGCTGGAGAGAGCTTTGCTTCCAGTTTGGCTATGTAATTGCATCTCTCGCAGGTTGTAGTGTTTGGTGGTAGGATACGAGGGTTGTCTGTGTACATGAGGCAATTGTTGCATTGCCCCAGTATGCCCAGATTCACCAAGTGGACAGGAGAAATCACCGGAAGCTGACCCTTGAGACTCTAGCTCAGTGAACGGGGAAGATGGGAGGTGTAACTTGGCTAGGAACTGAACTTGCAAAGCTGCTCTTTGTAAAAAGTATTTTTATCTCAGTAATTTATTGACACTTTTGTAAGCTTTTTTCAGAGAATATGTACTACATCAGCAGGAACAACATTTGTAAAATTCAGTGCAGACCAGTCAATGACACATGATCTGCAGACTCTCAAACTTGATAGTTTTTATCAGGTGTTCCATTCTAAGTGAATGGAAGATTAGTCTGACAACAGATGGTAGGGCTATTTGTTCTCAGAATCAGTGCTCTCATAGTGCATTATGGGACAAATTTAGCTTTCCAAAGGAAAAAAAGTATCATCAGGATGTTAGCCCCCATGAGGACAGACAGGGATAAAAAAAAATAAAATTTGGCATGAGTACTTACTTTGCTTCAGGCACCTTTGAAAGGTGCAGTAGTTCATGACAAGATAAAACATATATGCTTTTTTCATAATTTGCCCATAGTGGTCCTTTGAGGAACATTCATTATGACAAAGGAGACAACGACAATGAAACCAAAAGGCTGGGAACTCATCAAAGAGCATCATGATGAACCAGAGCAGATAAAAGCCTGAGCATCAGCAGAGGAAAGATATGATGAGCATAAAAGTTAAGCAATTGTCTATTTATGTAAGAGATCAAACATAATGGCCTAGTATAAGCAGGTAGATGCAGATTACTCTAAGCTGGGAGTGGAATCCAGATCACCTCTATTTAATATGAAAGTGTAACACATACCTTTCTACTGAAAAATGCAAAAGTGTAGTAAAAATGGCAGGAAAGTTAGGAAGTCAGGTGAGCTAAAATGGATGGAGGCTTGTTTTATTTAATTATTTGTTTATTTATTGACATTTGATTAGTGGGAAAGTCTGACCGGATAGGAGCCCATTTTCACTGGAAGCCTAGAGAGAAAAGCACCAAAGAATAACAAAAAATTTAAGAACAATAATGTTACAATCTTCAAAAATAATACGAAAGACATCCACAGTTTAAATAATTATAACAAATTAGACATAATATGCAAGCATTGGTTAAGAATAAATATGGGTTATATAATGATGATTTAATATTTAAAGAAATGTTAGCCTATTTATGGAGACGTTAAAGGTAAGATAGTATAATTTAAACATGAATTTCAAAATGAAGTGAGAGAAAAGCATGTTTATTTTATATTTATAAAGCTGGGGAGAGAAATCGAGGAAGTGAGTGAAGAAGGGAGAGTAAATAGGTGTAAGGTATGAATAGGTACTTATTCACATCATTTAGGGATATTGTTTACTCTGGTGTTGAGCAAGAACAGAGGCAGCTTTTAGGTAGGAACTCTTTCAGAATGGCTTTGAAGGATAAGAGGGAGGGAGGGTATTGATCTGATGGAGAGCGATAAGGAGTTCCAGGCCTTAGCAACATGCCTAGCAACTTTGATAGGTTTGTGGACAGTCAGGAGTTTTTGGTCATTGGACATAATGACAACTGGGAACATAGTTGTTAAGAAAGTTATTTAATGCTGGACAAGCAGATGGATGATAATAATTTTATAGGTGATAAGAAGCTGTGTAGATTTTACTTGATGGGGCCATTATAACCAATTTGGGCTTTTTAGTGCTACACAGCGGTGGATTCTGAATGGGGTATTTGCTGCAAATTTAGCAATTTTGTTACAGTGTTGTTCAAGTTCTGATTTTTATGATGCCCAAGGAGGTTAGTAAGGATGGCAAGGAGATAAGTGGTAGCAAGTGTAGTTTTAGTTGTGTTGGTGAGAAAGGTTTATCTCTGCAAGGCATCTCTAGTTTTTTATGATTTTTTTTCTTATACAGTTTTGTGTATGCCAGTTAAATTTAAGATTATCATCCACTATCATCCTTAATAATTTGTTACTAGAAGTGACTTCAATTGTTGTACGACCAAGAGAAAGGATTTTATTTATTTTTTCATGAAAGAGGGATTTGGGGAAAAAGTAGTAGTTTAGTTTTTGTGGAGCTGAGCATGAGTTTTTAGTTAGAAAGTCATGTTTCAGTGGCTGTTAAAGCTTCCTGAGTAATTTTCTGGAGATGTGCAAATGAGTGTGGAGTCATCTGCGTACTGTATTAGAGAGGCTTGTCATATGGATGTGTGGATGGTGTGAATGAGAATGTTAAAGGGGAGGAGACCAAGGATAGAGCCTTGTGTTACAGCAGTTGTTAAAGGGAGGCATGGAGAGAGGGTGGAGTGCCAGCTTATTGACTGGTACTTATTGGACAGGTAGCTTTTGAATCATAGAAAGGTGGGTTGACAGAGACCTAATGAGGACATTTGAAGTAGAAGTTTCTGAGACAAACCATGCTGAAGGCTTTGACAAGAAAAAAAAATAAAGAAGAGACTAGTTTGCTGTTATGTCTAGATTTTTTGACAGTATCTTTATAGGTTAGAAGTGCAGTGTTAGTAGTATGGGAAGGATGGAAGTCATGTTATGCAGAGGATAGGTATTCTTCCTTTAGGAGATAGTTTAGCAATACTTTTTGAATACATTTTCAGGTATTTTGTAGAGGGGACAAGATTGCTATAGATCTACAGTTAGTAATGACTATTGAATTCCCTCCTTTGTGTAGAGGGATACTGTGAGATTTTTTTCCAGGGAGAGGGAACATAGGATTCCTGGACTGATCTATTTCTAAGGATTGAGACAGGATAGGCAATACTACTGGCTGCTATTTTAAGGTACTCACTTGGAAGGTCATCAGCTAAAGTAGAGCATGGTTTGAGTCTGTTTAAAAGTTGTTTTATACAGGATGAGGGCACAGGCTTGCAGGTGAAAGTGGATTTGGTGATATATGGCTGCTGGGCAAGGTTAGGATTAGATGTTGGGGAATTCTTGGTTATCAATGCTATACTATCTATGAAATAAGACATTTTGAGTGGTGAATTATTGGGGGGGGGGGGTTAGGGATGAAATTTTGGCAGGATGCAGGATGTCTGGAATGTTTTAGAGTTAGTTTTACTATTATTCATAAAATTATTATAGTATAGTTTTTTGTCTTCCTTTGTTTACCTTTTAGTAGGATTGCAAAGCATTCTCAACTTTTCAAGCTATTGTGGTGTTTTATAATTTTGCTATTATTTCCATGCTTTTTTCTGTATCCTTCATTAACATTCTATTCTTTTTGGATAACTAGACTTCATTATTTGTTTTTAGTCTCTTCCTTCTAGAAGGTGTATGGCTATTTAAGATATTCTGGAAAGTTGTACTAAATTAATTTATAGCATTATCTAAGGGGAGGGGGTTTAGGAAGTTCTAATTAATTGATGATAGGGTATACATGAACATTTCTGGGTTAAACTTGGAAAAGGTGTGTGTTGTTTTATAAACATGGTGCTTAAGTGGATGTGTGAGATGTCTGATTGTATAGATTGGGAGATGATCACTGAGAAAGTATGACATTATACCTGTGGTGGTATATTTGTTACTGCCTGATACTAGGATCTAGTCTGATTGGGAATTATGATGTATTG
This sequence comes from Protopterus annectens, assembly GCF_019279795.1. NCBI lineage: Eukaryota > Metazoa > Chordata > Ceratodontiformes > Protopteridae > Protopterus > Protopterus annectens. Next base: position 596,994,168 of record NC_056746.1, on the reverse strand, counting down.
CTATAATGTGTGGGGCTATTAATTAGTCATGTGAAACCATATAAGTTCATGCTATATGTAGGGGAGTTATGTCCAATCAATTGACAGTCACATCACCAAGTAGTATTTTTTTCTTGTGGAATCGCTATGGGTATCTAATCTAGGATATCTTCCAGTTAGATGTACTGTCACCGGGAGGGATCTAAAGAACAATAATACATATTTGTTCATAATTGGTCATTTTTCAAGAAAGTAATAAGAAGCTCTGCTGAAGTGAAATTTGGTATTGCTCCGTTGTAAGCGTAAATGTGGCAGCTGTTGGGAAATGGAAATATTGAAGAAATACCACCTTTTCATCTTTATACAATCATTACAGATTATATTTTAAGCAGGGAGTACAATTTGGGAGTTGTTTATGCTGGGTTTAATCCAAGTTTCTGTTGCAGTGAGAAAATTAGGTTTATGCTAGGTAATCCTGGCATATAGTTCAGTAGTTTTATTTCTTATACTCCTAACATTTATGGCAGCAAATGTTAGATTATTACGGTTGGAGGTTGACAATTGTAAGGTTAGAGTAGTATGTGAAAGAGAATTGTCTTGATGTGCATTGTGATAGTTGGGACCAGGATTAGGGTGAATGTCTCTTCCTAGAAGGATTTTAGTAGACTGGGGAATTATTCATAATTGTTCTTTGGAGAGTGTTTTTCCACTTAATTTTGTTTTGGTTTGATTTGAAATTGAGTTAATCAGTCTATATTTGGAGTAAATGTGAGTGGTGTCATTAAATAGGCTTGGTGTGATGTGTGGGGGAGTTGAGGGAGGAAGTATGAATAGGGGGTTTGAACAGAGATGAAGAGATGTTGAGAGCTATTATAGAGTCATGGTAGCATGAGATATGGCCCAGTAGGAGGAGCAGAATAGAGGATAAGTTGAGGATTGGTATGATTGAGAAAAGGGATCTGTATTTTATTGTTGGCAGGTAATGGGGAAGTAAGGATCAATAAGGAAACAAGAAGTTGCAGGGCAGTAGGATATCTAGCGGTGGTGGAGTATGAAAACTAGTAGACAGTCGGTAGGAAAGAATTTTTTTTCTGTGAAGAAGAGTGTTAGGTCATCCTGGTGGCTTTGGAGAGGATGTGGAGTTTCAAAGGATTTATCATGTACCTTCTGGCTTTTCTACCAAGACAGATTTTATTTTGACAAGGCAATGTCTCATAGAGAACAAAAACACCAGGCTAAGCAGATTTCTTAAAACAGAAAACAAAATGGAGCAGGTAAAACAGAAAACAGCTCTATCAGTCACAGACAAAAAATATAGGTTTACTTTCCTCCCCCAGAATGGAATCACCATCAGTTTTTTAGTTTATATAGGCTTAAAATCTTTTTAGAAAAAGACAAGGGCCCAGAAATTCACTGTGTATTTAAGTTTCACTCAAGAGACAATTTAAACAATGAAAAAACACTTGAAGTGCACAACCTAGATAATTTAAGTGTTTTTGTGAAGTTACTATTCTATACTTTTCCCTTCACTCTGTCTCCACTCCCCATTCAGTAATCTGCACTTTTAATATCTTTTTCATGTATTTCTTGCTTTTTCCCCCATCACCGTCTTTTCACCTCGACACCAACAGACTAAACTATTTTGCTGCACTATACCCTCTGGATATCTCCATTACACATTTTAAAAGAATGTATCCTGCCACCATCATGATCCATTCTCTTTCCAACATTTTGCTGTCTTATTTTTTCTAAGATTTTGCTGTCTTATTTTTGAAACATCTTCAGCAATAATTCTTGACTGTCTCTTACAAGCCATATTGGAGACTCTTGCTCAATTCACAAAGACAGATAAACCATTCCATGACTCCTTCTCTCTGCACACCTCTGACATTCACCACTAATGACTTATCTTCCACGGTAAGCATCTGAGCTGTCTTTTTGCACCTATGTATCAATCTCTAGTCACTAGTGCAAGTTGAACACTGATCCTGCTTCCTTAAACTTTTTCCAAAACTCCACCAATTTTTTCCCACAACTGCTTTTCAAGTCATATTTCATCATCTTGCCCCAGAGTCTCTTTGGCTTATCCATTTTGAGTCTTCATTACCTCTTCTGCAGGCCTCTATATGTTCTACTTCTTTTACCCTTATTGTCATACCACAATCTACCTTCCAAGTATTTCTAACATACTCTCTCTCTCTCTCTCACTCTGCAACTTATCCAAAATATTATCAATATTTAAGCATTTTTTTCTTTTAGCCCAAATCCCGTCTTATAATTGTGCAGCTTTTCATTTCACTTCTTTTTCATTTGCCCATAATTTTTCATATGTTCCAACTTTATTCCTTCCCATTCCAAAATTTTACCTCCACAGACTACCTTGCCTTTTTCACCTCTCCTGACAAACTTATGAATTTTTATGAGTTCTATACTACTACTACCCTTTGCCACTAAATGCACAGGTATCATTAAGTGCAAACACAGAAGTAATACCACATCCCACACTATCTTAATTCTGCCATTCGGAGTTACTACCTTCCCAGACCATTTATCTAACAAGCAAATTAAATCTTTCCTTCAGCTTATCCCAGTTGTCCTGCATTTATTCATCTACTATGGGGGTACACTAATCTCTAAGTATTTGTCCCCCCTCTGTTTAAAGAATGGTAGGTACAACCCTCCCAAGAGCCAACTCCCATCTTGATCATTAAGAATTTCTTGGGATAAAAATAGTACCACTTCTTGATAGGTTCATAAAAGCAGGCATTTTCAATTATCAAAGTGGAAACCACTGTATTAGGTGAACCTGATGAAACTCAGGCAAAAGTGTTTTCTTAAAAGTTCTGTACTTGTAGCTCATAGTGTGTTGTCAGGCCTTGTTTGTTAGTAGTCAAAAATCAAAACAAAAATAAAACTTTTTAACTAAGAATGAGTTTCTACAGCCTGCTGAGCTGGTAAACCCTCACAAGTCTTTCAGGAATATTCAAATAAGGAAGTAACCATTAAACTTTGGGATTGGTTCCTTGTGTTTTCATCTCCTAGATTGTCCTCCAATCAGCTCCTATGAAACCTCCCACCATTGCCTGTAACTGCCTTTAAGTAACTGACATGTTGAATATTATGTATTAGAACAAGAACACTCATCCATCTACCTGCTTAACTGAATAAACTACTGGAAACTTCAACAAGGTATCTTTATTCATCTCACAGGGAGGGAATCAGAAAGAGAGAGTCTTCTAGTGATTTTATCTGGACTAATCCTTTATACTCCAAAATCTGGAAAACAAAGATATGGCATAGTTATCATCATTTGCATAGGGTGTTGTGTGGGAGGGGCAGGAAGCCTAGGCTGACACAAAATGTAAGTGAGTGAGTGCGAGTAAGAAAGAGAAACAGGCTGACATGGCCACTGAGACAGAATGAGGTTTAAGCCTCACAACTGACCCATGTAACTGTTCTGTGAGTGTGTGTGTGTGTGTGTGTGTATGTGTGTGTGTGTGTGTGTGTGTGTGTGTGTGTGTGTGTGTGTGTGTGTGTGTGTGTGTGTGTGTGTGTGTCTGTATGGGCAGTCCATGTGAACTGATGTGTGAGTGCCTGCAAGAGCACAGCCAAAATCTGTGCTAGCTCTGTGTCTTGGTATGTTTGACAGGTGTGAGACATACACGGTAGAGGTGGAAGTTCATTGTCATCATACCTGACCATCAGAACTGACTCTGCCAGGAGTTGCACTGGCATATCCACACCCATGGTCAGATGCACTGCTGTTATCTGAATGTAACTGATGTCTGCTGCATGAACTCTCCTCATGAGTACACCCTGGACCATGACCCCATCACCAGCTATGTCTGGGTGTGGACAGCTCAACCACTGATGAAGCAGTGACAGAGGTGCCACTATGGCAGCATGACTGGACATGGCCATGTTTGCTAATATCAGATGATGTGGTTGAACTACACCCTCTTGGATGCTGTCCCCCTCCCTCTAGACATTCCATCATAAACACTGCCCGTTCCAATGTGTAATTCATTTGATCCATTGAATCGGTAGTACAATGGAGGCAGTCACGCATGTCAGCCTATGCCATATCTACAACCATAAGCATTTCTTTGGAGGCACTTGGGCAACATGCCTGCACCTTCAGGGTGGCCCTAAACATACATCAAATCACACAGAAAGAGATGCATAGATCAGGTGGAGGATGGACAGCAGGTCTCCAGCGAGCACCCCTAGCAACCCTCGTGTATGGCCCCCTGCCCATACTTTGGCTATTGCCAGTGTCAATAGGCACTAAAGCCATAGTAGCCACACTACCCTGATCAAGTGTCTCACTCTCCACCTGCCCAATATTTGAGGGCTCACTGGAATGGGTTTGCATATGCCTACTGGCTGTGTCCAATGAAATTACAAGGGATGGCTGAATGTAAAGCACCATTCAGGAGGTAGATAGTGGATGTCTTTGTAAATACTTTAGTTGTTTTGTTGAATATTATAATAATACCTATTTTTAATTACTTGTATAAAATTGTTATGATATTTCTCTTATATATTAAAACAATAAACCTGTTTTAAAAAAAAAGGAGGTAGATAGAGTCGTAGTTTAATGTGACTAAAATAAAAAACAGCATACCAGTTTTAGCAAAACTTACAGCCTTCTTCGGTACATTAAATCATTTGAATCTATTACACATTTAAATAGTATGTAATTAAACCATGCTAGGAGCTGATTAGCTTGTGCCAGAATTAACTTAATTCATTAAGGCCAGGTTTGAACAAAGCCCCTAGCCTGACAATCCAACCAGATTCCTTATTATTTAGTATAGAATGCCAGCATTCTTTGTTGGATTTATGTCCTTGAATTTTATCAATGATTGTGAATTGAAATTTAGCAGTGGCATGGGTCATTGTATGTTTATAAAGTGCATTAGAAATCCTTTTAGTTCTTATATCACTGAGATGTTCACTAATCCTGTGTTTTAATGGCCTAGATGTTTGCCCTACATAGAAAGCAGAGCAAAAACAGGTGGCCAAATAAATGACCCAGTCACTGCTGCAGTTGCCAAAGCATCTAATTTCAAAAATATGTGGTGTATTGCTGCTTGTAAATTCTTTAGTTTTACATATATATGTACAAAAACTAGAGTGACCACAAGGGTTACTGCCCACTAGCTTATCTCGAAATAGGGTGAACTGTTGTGTAGTAGTAGGTGAAGAGTGTTTATAGTGGGTTAGATGGGAGTTAATAGCACAGCCTCTTCTATATGAAAAAAGACACTGTGGGAACAGTATTCCAGCTAGTCTCTCATTTGCCAACAAAATGTTCCAATGATTATTAATAATATTTCTAAATGCATCTGTATTTCTTCCAAATGTTGTAACTAGGTCAATGGTTTGGGGAGACTGTATATCCTTGCCTTTGGGTCCCTTACCATAAGTTAACAACTTTTTCCTGTCCTGTGCAGTGGCAAAAGAGCATACCCTATCAATGTTATTTACATGATAACCCCTATTCAAAAATCATTCTGAAAGATCCCTTTTGCTAATGTCGAGGCTACTTCAGAGGAACATATACGCTTGATGCGTAGAAATTGGGATTTCGGGATGTTTCAGATGATGTGGGAGGGGTGATGACTGGAGGCATGTAGTAAGGTGTTAAATTGGGGGAATTTTCGATAAACCTGTGTTTCAAGTGTATGATCATCCTGTCGTAGAATCTGGACATCCAGGAATGTGATTGCTTTGTAATCATAGTTGAGAGTGAAATTAATTTTCCATTTATTTGCATTTAAATATTCTACAAATTCCTCTGCATATCCAGCATCCCCTTTCCACACCATCCAAAATCATCCAGATAAAATCTCCAGATATCCATGTTATTCGGAAAAATGTTATGGTTCTCATCATATATTAATTGTGGCTCGATGTAGCCCATGAAAAGGTCTACATAAATGGGAGCGAAGGATGCTTCCATGGCCGTACCTCTGAGTTGCCAGTAACATTTCCAATGGAAGTAAAAAACATTCTTGGTGAGTAAATGTTCAGCTAAACAAACAAGAAGGGTGTTGAAACCAGGAGTGTATATCTCAGCTTTGTCTAGCCAGAATTGAATAGCTTGTAATCCTGCCCAATGTGGGATGTTAGTGTATAGGGCAGTGACGTCCAATGTACATAGTAGCCAACCTGGTTCCAACTGTGTGTCATTTATGATGTTAAGGAATTGCGTAGTATCTTTAATTCTGGATCTGACCAGAGGGAGAAGTGGTTGTAAATATTCAGTGAGGAAAGCCGATAATGGTTCCATCAGAGATCCTCGACCTGAGACAATTGGTCTACCTGGTGGTTTGGTAGGATGTTTATGTATTTTGGGAAAAAGATATAGATACTGTGGCCTGGGATCTTGGACTGTCAACTGATACCCTATCTTCTGGTCAATGATCCCTTCCTCCTCTGCCAATTTAAGGAAGGCATCAATTTCATGTTTGAATCTGAATACTGAGTCAAGGGGCATATGCATGTAGAATTTGTTGTTGGACAGTTGTGTTGTAGCCTCTATTTCGTACATATTCCAGTCCATAATGACTACTACCCCACCCTTGTCAGCTGGTAAAATGACCAGGTCATGATTATTGCTGAGTTTATGTAAGGCATCCTATTCTTGTTTGGTGTGATTGTGCTTATTGTTGGTGTGTATGTTCATGTTAAAGTGCAAATCTTTCAGCACACATTCTTTAAAGACTGAAACATATCTGTCCATGCGAGGTATAAAAGTAGATTTACGGAAATTAAATCCAGTAGATTTTTTGAGAGTGGTTTGAATCTGAAAAAAACAATTTCAGGTTAAGAATTCTTCAGAATTCATGAAAGTCATTAACAAGAGCATGTTCAGTCACAAAAAAGAAGGAACAAAATTCATTCCTTTGTTCAATAATTTTATTTCCACATCTGACAAAGGTTTGGTAGAAATGTTATGGATATTGTTAATATTCAGTGCATCAGAATTTTGTCCAAAAGTTGTTGGATGTTTTGTGCCTCTCCGATGCTTCCTACCCCCCCCCCCTGTGTTTCTTGCCCCTAAAGGGTCAGTATTAGGTTTTCTCTTCGCTACTGGAGATTCCTCAGTGGAGATAGGATCGAGATCTGTGGCTGAGATGAGTCATCCCCTGATGTCCCCCCATGTGTGTGACTCCTGTTCCTAAGTATAGATCTAGGTCTTTTTTTCTTATTAATTTGTTTGTTCCCCGAGTCTTGGAATCTAACACTCTTGTTTAAACCAAATGGTTTCCCTTTGTCATAATTTAAAATGTCTCTGTTGAATTTCTGGGTTTTCCCCTTTAACAATTGTTGTTCAAGAGTTGAAAGATCTGTGGCCAAAGCATTAAGATGCTTGTTAAAAAGGATTCTCCTTCATATATCCAGACTCCGTCACAATTGTTGGTTACTTCTACAATATTTAAATCTATGGTTCTTTCATAATATGAGATGAGAGCATCTACAAACAGCATAGAAGCTTTATGTTGGGCCTGGGCCAAATCTTGGGATAGTTTTTCATCTATCTGACTAAATAGGGGTCGGGAATGAACCCATAATCCCCTGGGGGTAATGTCCTTTATTTTGTATGCTTTAAAAAGCTTCTAATGCCAAATATTGGACCTAATTGTTCTCATACTCTTCGTGAGGTTTTGAAATAAAGTCTCACAAAGATAGTGAGGATTGTCCTTTTCCAAATTTATATTGTCTGAACCTGATGATTGTAATCTGAAAGCTGTCAAATTATAATGGTCTGCTGAGAGAGCTTCTAGTAATTTAGTAAGATCCATGATTAATCTTATATATGTGAGTAAACCAACCAAAATAATACCCCTATAGCCTGGATGATATGGCTTAGGGACAGAAATCCTTTCTTCAACTAAGATGCAATAAGAATTAATTAGAATAAGCTACTATAAGTCAAAAAATAAATGACATACACACTGCTTCTCAACTTTTGATGAACAATAGCAATGTAACCAAATCAATGTTGGAAGTAAAAATTAAGAAGTCAGAAACCCCCTAGTTGAATAGCCCACTAGCAATTCATGGGCTAAATACAAAGTGCAGCTGGCTAGGATCCAAAAAATATATATATTAAATGTCCATAAGTAAATATTAAGTCAAATTTCAACATCTATTGGTGAAGAGCTAATATACCATAAAGACAATAATAATGCTTACAATAATAGTAACAAAAAGAGTGCAAAAACTGGGAATACGATTGGGAATATTCTAATAAATCAAACATAAATGTTCAATTCCATTAATGGCCAACATTCGTCTCTGCCACATAAACCACCTTTGTTTATTCATAAAGCATGATGTTATCCATATACATCCCAAAGATTCAACACAAACATGGATATTGATAGAAAGATTGACTTTCGTCTCAGTTCATAGTAAGCTCATAAGCTAACTTGTCTAATTCCACTTACAAATTCCATGTGCCAAAGACCAAAAAAAATGCTTTAACTCACAATGGGCTCTTGTTATTGAAAACATGTAATCCAAGTCAATTCCCAGTATAATTGCCCCTAACATATAAAGATATAGGCATATAGCTTCACTTCCATAGAAGTTGAAATATGATCCTAAGATAAAGGCACCAAACCCTGCCAAAGCGGCTGCAGTTTGTATGTCCCAACACAATAAACCAAGTATATTTGACTTTATGTATAATTAAATACAGGTTCTGACAAACATCACTAGCATATTAGTGATGTTAGTCAGAACCTGTATTTAATTATAACATCCTACCAACCACCAGGTAGACCAATTGTCTCGGGTCGAGGATCTCTGACGGAACCATTATAGGCTTTCCTCACTGAATATTTACAACCACTTCTCCCGCTGGTCAGATCCAGAATTAAAGATACTATGCAATTTCTTAACATCATAAATGACACACTGTTGGAACCAGGTTGGCTACTGTGCACGTTGGATGTCACTGCCCTATACACTAACATCCCACATTGGGCAGGATTACAAGCTATTCAATTCTGGCTGGACAAAGCTGAGTTATACACTCCTGGTTTCAACATCCATTTACCACAGAAAATTCATTTTTTATGCAATTGCCAATCACCTCTACCTGTGGCCTGCACTACCCTAGAGTGAATATATATAGAATATATATCTATATTTATATCTATATCTATATCTATACAGCTATATATCTATACAGCTCTCTCTCTCTCTCTCTTTCTCTCTCTCTCTCTCTCTCTCTCTCTCTCTATATATATATATATATATATATATATATATACATACGTATAAGTGACTTTTGAGCATATTGATATATAGCTGAAAAATACAGTCATACCTTATCAAGATCAATAGCCTTCTGTGCAGATCAATCCAAAGTAATAGCAATCTTCTTCTATATCATTAACATAAAAGGTCTCCTCACCTTCAGGTTCCCTAGCTACATGCTTTCTTTCTTATAGTGTAGATTTTGGCCTGTGAGCATGGTGAAAATGCAAATAAGGTATGAACTCATTAGAAATGCTGACTCCCTGGCTCAGTGTAAATATAGAGCAGGCACTCACTTAGTGTTTGTTGCTAATGGATTTCAACCATGAAATGATTACTGGTAGTGAGAAGGAAAACACAACAACAATTCAGACTCCCTTACCTCCAGTGGATGTGACAGGTAGGTTAGACCTACAAAGCATAGAGGTAATTGTATCAAGGCTTTAAATATAAGTAAACAACACACACATTTCACAGTTTCTGTTCAGTAACATCCAATCTCTCCTGCATTTGTTGAAAACTGTATATTATTTCCATTTAATATTTTAAGGAAAATGAAAGAAGATGCCTTACAGACTGCATGTCTGAAATTACTGCTAGATAAGAGAAGAATGATCAGCATACTGAGATAATACAGAGCTGCATTTCTGCAAACAATAGTCATAAATGGTTGCATGATCACTCATTGCACTATATCTGAAATTAATGCATGTACAATCAACTCAGAAGTATACAAGTGTCATACGTCTTTTCATTACTGTGGATGTTGTTGCACTTGCTTGTATGCACAATGATTTTCATTCTCTGCTGCAAAGCTGTTCCTGTGGCAAAGAGGGATAAGTCACTCTTACTGTGTTTTGAAGGTTCATTGGTTGAGAGTTCAAATCCAGACTTATGGAAAAATATTTCAAGTGTACTAACTTATATTTTGAAGTTGTTTATTTTATTTATTGACTGATTTATTTTTAATGCCAGTATTTGTATGGCGAGTGGCTTAGCGCAAACATGGGAAATGGATAAACAAAATAAATGTCATTTAATGTACTTCTTTGATATTGAATACATCAACTGCACAGTGACTCACTTGTGTGTGTAGTACATCTGCTAAGCACATTGATCCACTCAGCATATACTCTCTGTAAATCAGTGTTCAAGTCCCACTTTTGTCTTTTAAGGATAAAACCTAATAAACACCACTCACAAGGCAAAAACAAGTTTAACTTTTCTTGTCTTGCTTGGTAATGCTTACTATCATGCAAATTTGGAGTAATGGCCAACACATGAGGCAGACATAACACCTGCAAGAAGGATGAAGATATTCTCAATTTCAAAAAGGATACATTGTTACATTTCTTTGCTTTATATCATGCAATACCGCTTAGCGACATCATGCATCAGTTAGCAACTTTCTCCAAACCTTGCAGGTCCAGAACATCTGCAGAGATGAAGCAGACAGTCAACAATTTCAAAACAGATACATTTTATCAAGCATGTTGGATATTGTGCAAATACGATAAGTGGTGTTGTATGGCAGTTAACACACAGATGTTAATGTAGGAAAATATACAACTGTTATTTAATTATTCCTGTGACAACAGGTGTAAGTGTAGGGCTGCAATACAGATGATCCTCAGTTTAAAATACTTGAAATTCCAAATATTACTGCTGTTCCATTTTACTTTATATTAAATGTCACATAAAAAACTTAAACATAATTATAAATAACAATAAAATAAGTATGTATAGCACTGGAACTCATATGAATTATATGTATGGCTGAAGGTATACAGACTACTATGTTTCTTTAATTATAATTGTGCTATCTGAGCTTGGATGGCCTTCAGAGTTCATTAAGACTCATGCACACATGAATGTATAAACCAGGATCTTGTCAGGGCAACACTCATACATGGTTAATGGTGTATTTATATATAATTCATGACTATGTCTGAGAAGCACTTTTGTGACAAAGATGGAAAATCACTGCTGTGCAAGAAATGTTTTGTCTTTTATGCATAGGTTTGAGTCGCACATTGTAAAAATCAGTTTTATCAATGTATAAAGCCAGACCAAAAATGTGTCAGGTCACGAAATATATGCCTCCAGTACATATCTGCAACGTTAAATCACCTAACAGTTCCAGCAGCAAACAACCCTTAAACTAATGCCAAGTGTCAGATTAACCTTCCAATTTCCAAAACTGTTTCTTCCCTGTTTGGCACTGTTGCTCTCTGTTTAACATTGTGCAAACATAGTTGGCATCATTGCTTGGGTTTGTACACTACCAGTAAATACAATAGCAGGCATTGGCAGGAAATCATTATTAGCTATTACTGTTTTTTCTGGCTGGACATGCCTGATGGTGGAAGGAAAGGTGCCCAATTTAGGGCACATAGGTAGGGTGTTGAGGAATGCAGAATCTTTACTGGACTCCTTTTAAATTGCCACAGCCAAAGGCTTTTCAGGGTGACTATATCAGTTCCCAATACAAGTCTTAGGCTTGCAATAATCTGGGCAAGGCTGTCTCCAGTGCAATTGGTATTGCACACACTGGATAACAGTATAGGCATCACTTTAATGACCTGAAAAGACACAAGAAGGATACACTTAATCAGTGGCTGGACGAGTTCAGGAATGGTAAAATCACACAGTTGTGTACGTATGCTAATAAAAAGAAAGATAATTTATAGTAGATAGAAAGCTACATACAGGCAAGACAGGTATGCTTAATGCTTCTCTTCTCTTCTCTTCTCTTCTCTTCTCTTCTCTTCTCTTCTCTTCTCTTCTCTTCTCTTCTCTTTATTACACAGCAAATGCAGAGATTACTGTAAAATAAGAGGCCCATGATGAGTGTCTAGAGAGTCTGAGGGAGGCAAGGGGTATGCATGCAGCACAAAAGAAGTATTATTGTAGCTTTTAAATTAAAAAAAATGATTTTATACGGTTGTAGCAAAGTAAACATGCATATCCTAACTGTAAAAGCAGGCATGCATGCTTCAGTCTGTAGCACAAATTAAGTGTAGAGGTCAAGTGTAAGACTGTAGTCAGAAGTTGTAGGTTCAAATACCACAAGTATAAAATAGTACAATCTTTAAAAATATTACATAAATTAATTTCTACACAAGTCCCATAAATGCCCTGCTGTTAATTTACTCTGTATAATTGGACCAAGCTTATGTGCAATATCTGCACATTGCAAGAATTACTTTGAGCAATCCTTAATTATAGTTTGTAGTTGTTAAGAAGTATACTTAAATATAAAATACTTTTATCATTGTGATAATGCATTGTATGACAAATAGGATGGCACTAATTTAATCTCTTTTTTCTCTCACCCCAGCTCTTATCCTTCTTGCTTCTATGTGTCTTCAAAACATTTTCATGTTATCCACCTCTGACAAATCACAAAATGCTTTACAGCACAGGGAGGTATGTCAACCCCAATAGCTCAGCCTTCCCCTGCTCCACTAGCTGTGGCACTGATCCCCAGCACATCTGTGATGTGTGAGTGCTATGCTGATTTTTTGCAAAGGGGAAGTATTTGTATGGAAAAAGCCTGTACCTGAAGGGTGAGGAGACAAACATTTGCATGAGTAAATGAGCATACAGAAAACAACCTACAAATTGATTTACATTGCGAGGTTCAGACTCACCCTGGAAACTCTCACATTTCTGTGATTGAGACTATGACAGTGGTAGATACCGCTGTAAAAGAACAGCAACAGAATGAATATCCTGGAGTGATAGGTGCTGGAGCGAGACCTAAGATAGCTACTGCTTCTAATACTATTTCTAAAATGTTTTTTCTCTCACTACCCCTCCAAGTGAGGGAAGTATGGAAGGGGAAAGAGATGAGGTCTCTGATCCAAGGGAGAAAGAGGGGGAGACATCCCTAAGAAGAAAGAGTCAAACGTTAACATCAGCCTGAGATGAGACATTAATTTTTAACTTATCAAGTTTTGACTTGACTGAAACACATGTTAAAGTTTTGAATAAAAGTTTACAGTTTGTTCCAGCTGTTAAATCAAAAATAAAGAATGTTCTATTGAGCCTTAGATTGTTTGGCAGGGAACTAATGTTAAAAAATATGTATAAAAATTCTGTGGATACTAAGCTTTCCCTGTTTTGAAAACCTAGTGTGTTTGTACCTCAATACAAGGCTGTTTTAGACACTGTTATTAATGTATGTGAGAGAGATCTCCACTTTGCATGGAGAATTTCAATGTCATTTTTATAATGTTAGTCAGGAGGAGAGGGTGGCACTGAAAGATCTACAGGATGACCCCGAACTTGTTATAAGACCAGCAAGTAAGACGGGAGGGATAGTGCTCATGGACAGGGCATATTACTCCCAGAAAATTAAAGATCTTTTAGAGAATGATGATGCATATGAATCTATTACAATTACAGAAATGGAAAATATAAAAAATAGAGTAAGGCTTATTCTATGTGTAATGAAGGAGAGTTGCTTAATAAATGAAGAGCTTTTTAATTATTTGAATGTTATCCATCCTCTCATCTCCATTTTTAAATGTTTACCCAAAGTGCATAAAGATTGTATTGATCCACTGATGTGCTCTATTGTAGCTGGAACTGGCTGGACAACAGAATCAGCATCTATATATGTTGAGAGCAACCTAAAGGGCTTAATTGGGTAAGCACCAGCTGTACTGAAGGATTCATATTTCCTTGGAGATTTAGGCCTGTATAAAAGAGACAGTAACCATGGTGGTTATTTGACTATGGTGACGATAGCTATAAAAAATGTATTCACCATAATACTGAATGATTATGGCTTAGAAACATTGGAAATGTTTCTTAGCAATAAAAGTGAGTATGATCATAGAAAGATAAAATTGATATGTAACCTGATGAGAACAATATCTTCTTGTCTGAAGATGATTTATACTTACAGAAATGTGGTGTGGCCATGGGCACTCCCTGTGCCAACACCTATACCAATATGGTGTTGGCACAATGGGAAGGGTGCTATGTGTTTGGCAATAACCCATTCCATAGATGCATTAATTTCTATAAATGGTTCATGGACGATGTCTTTATTTTATGGGGAGGGAGAATTGAGCAGGTGCATGCTTTTGTTGCATATTTAGAAACTACCACTGAATTTTACATTTCACAATGCAACATGGTACTGAAAGCATTGATTTTCTTGACATTAGGTTGAAACAGGACACTGCATCTGGGGAAATACACATTGCCCTCTATCAGAAGGAGTGTTGGAAGAATAGTATTCTGCATAGATCTAGGGGAGGATTCAGTAATCCTCCATGTAAGACGAATGAAGTCCTACTCGGAGACTGCTGTCTAAGAGTATGATGTCAGCACATCATGCATATGCATGAGAGCACGCTGACTCAACTCCCAGGCTAACACTGAGCATGTAGGAGTGCAGGGGGTGTGTCAGACTGCCAAGCAGTCCAAATATCCATGCCCTGCAAGTGCCTAAATCTGCAAATGTCAGAAGATATGAGCGAGTCCGCTCAAATGTGTATACCCCCAACACTACACTCCCCCACATTCAAAACCCCTGTACAAATGAAATTAAATGTAAAACAATTATGTTTTATTATTCCTGATATAGCTGCCCATATTTGTATGTGTGTGCCCATTGCTTAGCTACAGTTAGCAGTTTAGACATCGAAGAGGATAATAAACCACTTATATGCAAATTAAGCCAAATAGTAATAGTGTAGGGGTAGAGCCTTCGCACAAAGAGGAGGCATTCCCAGTTCGAGTCCCACCACTCCCCTTTCCATTTTCTGTAGGAAATCTCTGCATAAAAATAATTCTTGACATTTACCTTTTAAATTTTATTAAAATGCATCAAAATGGCCTATGTAGTAGTCAACGATATTTTAAATATATATAAGAAGGTGAAACGGTCATGCATACTAATGAATGCATAAGTAACCTATCTTAAGCAATGTGAAGCACTGCTAAGCAATGTTTACCAGTATTAAGCACATTTAAGAATACTTGCCCATAGCTAAGCACTGGTTTAACTAGCGCAATAGCTTTGCGCGGAGCTGCTCATCGCGCCAACTAGTGAAAACCAAACATGTTTGTGCGTAGCTGCGCACCGTGCTAACTAGCGCAACATCGGTAAACGTAGAGCAACGTTGGGCAAAGTTGAGCAAAGTCGGCTAAACACAGCCACGCCCCCTACCGGTCAGGCCAGTAGTAAAATAAAAAAAGCAATGACAGGTCTCGAACCCGGGATAGTGTGCACCATAATCACAGTACTGATCCACTAAGCCATGACAGAATTTGATGTTCATGGACTGTCAACACACATATACATATTAATCAAAGTTTACCCAGTGCTAAGCGGGTGTGCACTCAGCTGAGAATTTTCAAATCCGGCCAATCACAAATAAGTGTGGGAAATGAGGCATATTTAAGCTCCATAGGTGGGAATACTCACCATAACTGGTTGTAGCTCCCATCTGCAGGCAGCAATGGCTGGTGTCGGAGAGGGCTCTTGCTTCTGAGCACAACGGTGGGGCATTGAGGAGTCAAAAGTGATGGTTTGGCTCCTCGTCCATCATCATGATGCTAGACTCCTGCAGGGCCAGTTCCAGGGCACAGAATACAAAGTGGAAGCCTGGAACCGTCTCGCACATGAACTCACCAGTGCCACAGAGGCATCCCTCGGACTGGTGAGCAGGTTAGACATCACCATGCAGACCTGAAGAGACACAAGCAGGACCAACTGAACCAATGGATACAGGAGGCCGTGCGATGCAAAATGCCCCACTACTGTGTAGGTAGCCATAGACTGAAGTATGCAAAAATTGCTAGTGTAGTCGATAGTATGGATAGGTATATGTCTCAATATCACTTCATTTACTTCACAGCTGCAGGTGTCTGTGCTGCGAATCAGCAAGCCTATGCAGATTGGCTGCTAAGGCTGTGCCACCAGGCAGGTTAGTAATTATTCTGCATGTACTGTTATATAAAATAAGTGAGAGAGCCTGACAAAAAGTGTTGTAGCCCAATAATAACGGTATAATAAGGCTTGGATAACCTCTCTGCATGTCCTGTTATGTAAAATAAGTGAAGGAGCCTGAAAAAGAGTGTTGTAACCCATTAATAAAGGTATAATAAGTCCTGAATTATTTCTCTGCATGTATTGTTATATAAAATAAGTGAGAGAGCCTGAAAAAGAGTGTTGTAAACCATAAATGAAGGTATTATACATCTTTAATAAAATGCCTGCATGCACTGTAATAACAAATAAATGAGAGAGCCACTAGAAAAGTGTGTAATGTAATTAATAAAGGTATAACTCCTGTAGTGTGTCCATGTCACTTTCTTTGAAATGTTTATGTATTCTTGCAGTATAGAAATAGTAGTGTTGTATTAAGCACTGTCAACCCACACTTGGGTAGGCCCATAGAAAGAGGACGAAGGGAGGGCCAGTATCTCTTAAGCATATATACAGTCCTCAACTGTAGTTTCAAGGCTGGCATGTATAGGTAAATCTGGCACATGAGTAGCTTGTTATTGTGTTCATCGGAAATGTCAGTGTGCTGCTAGAAATGTAGGGGGCTGTTAAAATATAACTGAAAATGTCACCTGAACACATCCAGATATGTAGACATATGAATATAAATAAAATATATAAATATGTAGCAGTAACATCTGCATCCTGGACAGTTTGCATATTAGATACAGGTCAGGTATATAACGAACTAGCAAAACACATCTCACAATGTAATGGGCATTGACTAGTGTAATAATATATGTAGGAGATATATACCTGCAGTCAATAGGAATGTAGTGCAAACTATAAGTTCATATAAGTTGTTAATGGAGGTATCTTTTTACACCCTACTGTATGTGCATAAACAATGCAATTCCTCACCTCAATGGGTATGTGTAATCTCAAAACATTTGTTGGAACATATGTCCTATTGGTTTATAAATATCTGCATTTACTTTGATGCATGTGCCCTGTTCAAACATCACAATCTTGGTGGCCTGTTGCCACCAGTCATTCCTGCATGCTGTTGGAATGTCCACTGTTGTTCTATATATGCATGTGTTATGCTTGCTGTTCAACTGTTGGAACTCTGGTGTGTTGGGTTAATGGGAATATTACTGCATGCTGTTACAACTAATTTGGAATGCTGTTGGCTGTTACCAACCCATATTGTCATTTAAATTCACCTAAACACAGAACGTATGGGAAGGCCTGTCCCAGCGGACCCACCTGTCCCACCTCAGCTGGCGATGGCACCTGGCACCAGCAGTTCCGGTGGCCAGCCCGGGACCTCCACCTCCATTGGCCCTGTGCCACCTTTGGGTGGAAGCACTACAGGGGATGGGGCTCGACCCCTCCCTGCAAGTGTGGCTGGAGGAGGGCCACATATCACCCTCCGAACGGTCTGGGCTGTGGTGCATAGGGAGATTGAGTGTTCAGTCGCTGATCACCTACGCCAGCTCGAGGCAAGAGTGGCACGACTCATGGGTGAGCCTGCCCCTCCTACACAGCCCCCAGCATAGCCACTCTCCAGGCTGTGAAGGTGCAGTGGTGACTGCCCATGGGTGGGGATCTCAGTTCCACTGTTGCCATCTGTGGGCTCATGGGCTTGCGATTTCCAAACATCCTTCCCCGTCAATGGTGTTCACCCACAACATGTGTCATATTCCACCCCGGTATGCGTCTTGTTTGTCTTGTCTGTTTACCAACCTACCTCCCAAAACATACCTACTTCCCCTACCCCACATTCCACTCTCACCTGAAAAAAAAAGGGCAATCTGCTCCCACAAAAAAATTACGCCCCATACATAGCTGCCCATTTTGCACAAATGTCTGCTGGACACAGAAACTGAAATTTAATTGGCAGTACAACATACTCTGTTGTCCTCACCCCTCTCTCAGGGGTGGAAGGTTTCAAATTTCCCTCCAAATTACTAGTATATGCACAGCTGTTGCTGTTAAAGAAATGGGCAGCTATAGACCTTCCCTTCACCTGTCCTGCACATCCTGAGCTGTTTTCTCTACTGTCTTTCCCTCTTTGTGCCCCCTTTTCACCACTTTCCTATCTCCCCATGTTCTTTTCTTTCAAAGAAATGAGCACGGGGGTTAATGTTAGTAAGCACTTTTAAGCAGTAGTAAGCGGGTTTGCACGAGTGTGCGCTTGTGTGCGCTTAGCTAAGTATTGCTAAGTGTTGCGCCAACCTGCACAAACCCGCTTACAACTGCTTAAAAGTGCCTTAGTCACCCTGCATGTGAGGGCCCTTGTTCTGCTCATCAGCAAAATAAAACACCACTGTCAGTCTCAAAACCCTGACCTTGGACACACTAAACTGCATGAAGTACCACTAGGCCACAGTAAATGTATAGCAGGTTGTTGCTGAAATATATATGTCATGCATCAGAATGAGTGAATGTAAATGAAAGATAGGAATGCCATAACACAAAACCTGTTCTGTGGAACTTTACCAGCAGTTGTTGTGGAATTGCATTACATGACTGTGATAAAAGAACCAGCCATTCTATCAGTAAATAATGTTACAGCAGCACTTTACAACCCCCACACAGTATCATAGCAGGACAATCCCCACCCAAACGTACAAAATACCTGTGTGTTCAGGGTCCAGCAAGGATGTAGGTAGGTATACTCAGTACTGGAATTGTCCAGTTTTCATGAGTATCCTGTGATAATGTCAACAAAATAAAAAGCACAAACTGTGCAGAAGTGAGTACATTAATATCCACAGTATAGCAGTTCCCAAACAGTTCATGTGCCAAATGAAAACATCTCAATAACTACATATGTATGGCAGCTAATTGTATATGTAGAAAAGAAACTACATACTCCCATGTATTTTGTGTTAGCATTTCTAGGGGTGAGTACAATTCTACACTGTCAACTGTGTACTGGAAGTGGCAACATTCAGGTCTGAGTACAACATTCAAATCACTGGCTACACCCCTAGCAACAGTTAGAAGAAGTATACCAACCTTCTGAGTTACACAACGGTGTCCACAGCAAACAAGCATGGTCCCCACTTTGGAAATCTGAAAGGGCTACGCCTACCTGACTTAGCAATTTATAGCACTGGGTTGCTATGACAGTGAGTACTGCAAGTACCACACAGCAGGCTGCATGCAATTGCCAAATAGTGGCCACCAATTGGTACAGAGGCCATCACATGCACATGTGCAGATCCCTATAAAAGCAGTCTGTACTTGCTGTCCACACATGCAATTATTTCATTGCAGGTACGGAGGGAGAGAGAGAGAGAGAGAGAGAGAGATACATGCAGAGGCAGACAACAGCTGCAGTAGAAATAAAGAAAAAGGATCCAAAGAAAATATATTGAAAGAAAAAGTAATATATTGAAAAAGAAAGATAAAAATAATATATTGAAAACAAAATAATATACTGAAAAAAAATATTGAAAAAAAAAATATATATTGAAAAAAAAATATTGAAATAATAAATATATTGAAAAAAATATATATTGAAATAAAAAATATATTGAAAAAAAATATCTTGAAAAGTAAATGATATATTGAAAAGAAAACGTATATTGAAAAACAAATATACCTTGAAAAATTAATTCAGGATATACGACAACAAATGCGAACACATACAAAGGAAAGGTATGTAACAGCTATGTAGTTACTGGAATGAAGTAGATGTTTATGAAGAGTACTCTACATAGTTTGAATCATCCATATGTGGCAGCAGTACATATCAATGCACAGATGCCCTGCATAACTACTGGCATGGAGAAGTGAGTGTGTAGCTGTGTGCAGAGGGATGTGACTGTGACATATGTAGTTCAGCATTAAATGTCAAACATCTGATCCATGTTATCTGTGTTCTGTACAGTAGTGTGTACAATGTCTGTTTGGGGTAGTAGCCCATACGGTTATGTAAACATGGATGTGACAGAGTAACAAATGCATGATAGTCATATTAACGTGTAGCTTAGCATTGGCAACAACTGTACTAGGCTAGTATGCTAAATTAGTATTAGCAGCCTTATATACACCCTCTAATATTACTGTGTGCTCATATGTGAAACCTGTTCATGTTGCAGCAAGGCCCAACAGGTCAGCCGTGAGGTACATGGACTTACAACAGTGTGGTCCTTGTGTGTGTATGGCACACACATACGGAGAGATCTGTCTTTGCCAGATATATTAGCATCTGCACATATGCATTGAGCAAGGGACATAATGCAACTGTTTGTGAAAGGTGGATATATATATGTTGTTGAAGGTTGTTATGTGCATATTTCTATGTAGGATGTAGTGTGTGGCAGACCAGACAGAATACAGTGCTGGTATATGACATGTGGTGGAGAAACACTGTGGGTATGATTCGTCAGGTTTGCAGTGTTGCAGGCAGTGAGGCCTGCTAAAGCTACAAGGGCTGAGAACACTTTCAATGCATTCCGCACAACACTGTGCAATATTATGACATAACTGTATACCTCACAACCTTCCCATACTTGGTATTCCCACCATGAAAGGTGGACTGTATATGTGCCTATATGTATATCTATATGTACAGCAATGGATGTTTATATGTATGTGTGTATATAGATATACATACATATAGATATATATATAAATATATATATATATATATATATATATATATATATATATATAGAGAGAGAGAGAGAGAGAGAGAGAGAGACAGGGTCATAATTTCTGCAACAGATGCCTGGTGACAAAGCTATGGACTCAAGCTCAATGTTGACACTGCATTGGCATCCCACCTTGCAAAAACTCAGTACCCATTAACTACAGCATAGGTGGTAGTCTGCTTAACACCGAAGGTGTGATAAGAGACCATGGGACACAGGTGGACAGTAGTCTCCTCTTCGATAGTCACAGTGCCACACTAGTCATGTAATCCATGTATGTGGCACATGTCATCACAAAAGGTGTGTCATCCAGGGAAATGTAGGTCAGTGTTCCCCTCTACTCCACACACATAAAACCCAGTATAGAGTGCAATGCCCCATGTGGTATGTACCTCACAAGACATCTACAGCAACTGGAAAGGACACAGACATACCTCACAAAGAGTAATACCGGCCTCAAACAGATACCCTATGTAGACCGTCTCACAAAACCCACAACTAGACTGTGTCACATACCGCCTGCCCAGAGGTGACCTCTGCCTAACATACTAAGCTATGTCAAACCCAGATCTGTTGGACATGCTCCACGTAAACAGATCACAATCTCTATGAGCTGCATGCTCTAGGGACCCAAATCCGTGACCACAACAAACAGCACATGCTGGAGGGATATATTCCTATCTCAGAGACATCCCATACTCTGGAACAAACCAACTATCCATAGCAAACAAAGCTCCTAATTAGCAGTTGTCATAAATAATCCTGAAGGTTGTATGGGAGATAGTGAATACACCCAGGCAATCACCTCTGTGTCTCTGCTTGACAGGGCCATGTGAAATGTAATTACCTGTGTGTCAAAGGCCAGGGTAGCATATGTCTAGACTTCTATAGGCCCTAGGGCAAATAGTCTCTTACCTACCTATGAAGTGATACACACCCACATGTACTTGTTGCAATAATTGCTATGTGAGGTTGACTGAGTGTGATGGTGAATGTGTTGGTGAATGTGACAGAGTTTGGTATATGTGTCATAGCTTAGTGGGAAACTGTTTCTGTCAAGGTATTATGTGTCCTAGCTGTGATCCTAGCAAAAGATCTGTATGCAATTGCTAGGCAGAAAAAGCAGTATGCCATATGGTCTGACGTAGTCCCTTGTTGTCGACTGGGGTGTCCCATTGTAGGCTAAAGCTGTACATGTATGCTTATTGAGTGTTACTGCTGGTGAATCCAACTCCTGTATGAACTGTAGTACTACCTGAAGCTGTACACCTAAACAGCACAGTATGGTGTACGTCCACATTTATTGGAACCATTGTTATGTGTGTTCCCTGTAGTTCTCACAGATTACATACCTCAGGCATAAGGTCTTGTAACTACTGACACACAGTACTGTAATGTACACAGGTAAAGGTCACCTGGGTTGCCATACATTTGTGTCTGGTATGTATGTCTGATGTGTGTGTGGGTATGCCTGTACCATGGCCTCGGTCATATGTGTGTTACAGGATATAACTGCGTATCTAGCAACATGTATAGTCTAGTACAGCAGTATGCCACCTATATTAATGAATGTGCACATATGTGAGGCAGGGGTCTGCCATCAACGACTAGTGTGGTATACTGGTAATACTGTCACTGGACTTTATAATCATTGCAGTGGATTACATATTTCATGATGCATTAGCATCATATATATGTCCTGTGGCTAGGTGGTGCATTGTGTCACATACAGTGTGCCATGTACTATTGTATAGTCTTACATACTGTTTTAACTTTTTTGCTGTGAAAAACATGGTTTGATATATTAGAGTGTGCCAGGCACTGTCGGGCATCTGTGGGTTGAGAACTGATATGTGGTATTGAAAGTATGTATCTTCTGACAGCCAATAGGTTGCTATATATGGCAGTTAATTGATATCTGTACTTTAGAATGTTACTTGTGCCACATGACTTGCTCATACATATTGTTTCATTGTCTTCCAGGGTAATGTCCCACCATCGTAATCCCTCATATAGCACGGCTGAGGAAGTACAGATCACAGCGAGCCTGGTGCAGCACTATGCCCTGCTGTTCTCCAGAACCAGCCAGGACCAGCATGAGCGGACTGCGCTGTGGCAAGATCTTGTCCATAGGGTAAATGACATAGGCATGCATAACTGGACATATGAGCAGGTATGCCATCACTGCAGTGATTTAATTAGACATGTCCAGCAGCGTGAGTCTGATATCCGCAGACAACAGCTTGCCACAGGTGGGGGGTAGCCATCCATCCCCCCTCACCAGAGTGGAGGAGCTGCTCCTGAGCCAGATGGCTCCTGGCCAACAACAACCACAACAAGTAACATGTATCATCATGGAGGCTGGAGCCACCCAGCAAGTTGACATGGAGCATGCAGGTAACATGGCATAGCTGTAGACCACTGTTACCTCTATTGGTAGAGCATGCTTATGTGAGATGTGTACTGTGTAGTTAGACAATGTGGTGTCTAGTGTTGTGCAATACTAATAATTAGGAATATAATCTGTAGGCCTGTGACTGTCAACCATTCTACTACTGTAAGACTGCAAACATACAGTAGCAATGCCACAGTTGTTGCCACTGACAAAGTGTGTCATATCCCTGTAGATCCCTCTGGTGTGACAGCAAGCCAGCAGACCCATGCTGGTGAGTGTGTTCTACCTTTAATATTGCTAATTAAATGTGCATGTCATAGGTGAGGTGTAGGCCATCTACACGTAACACACCTACGCATAATGCATGCTGTGCATGTCTGCTGTGAGATTATGCACATCCTAGTAATGTGGGTAGCTGCCTAAAACACACACAATACACAGAGAATCCCACACAATTGTGGCAATACTGTAGTGGACACTGGATAGGCAGAGTCGATACACATGCACACAACATACACAACTTTGTCATATGCAGTACAAATTAACATCCTACACATGGTGTATTCAGACACCCACTGTAAGGTCACACTACAGTATCCCAAACTTCATCCACACAGCACACATAATATACCTGAGGGGTAGATGCCTCACATGTGGCTGTGCAACACTCTTCAACACATAACACATTCATGTTAGGTAATGCCCCCTATTGGGCACCTTACAAACCCATGTAACAACTGGCCGTGAAATGGTGAATATAGCCATGGTACTGCAGTTCAGGTACAGCATGCTATGTGCCAGTCTGGCACACATTAGTAACCTTGAGTGACCACATGATGCTGCATGATGATGGCTCATGGTACTACACCCCATCCAGTTACAGTGGCCTCAGTACTACACATATCATGAATTGCTATGCACCTCAATGTTGTGTGTGTGCAGACATATGCACCTATACACAATATGCATAGCAATCACCATTTGTAGAAAGTGACACACATATGTCTTGTAATGCTATAGAGTGTATAGGTCACATGACACACATTGTGCATGTGTGATGTTTCATGTTGCAGTTGTGTGGTAGCATGCCATGTCATGGCTGGCACTGGCATGTCCACAATATGTCCTACACTCACCATAACCACTGTATATTGGCTACGTTGAGCAATGGTATTCCATCAGGTATACATGAATCACTCATCCTGTGTGTATACATAGCATGCATGTGCTAAACCTGTTTCCACAGTTATCTGCTAAAGACACAGATGCTCTAATCAGAAATGGATATCTATGTGACACACTGATACACATCCAGCCATGGTATGTATACCTGTGACTGATGGTGCACAGGACATTGCAGGGCTTTTATTACCTGTACAGCAATGTTGTGTCCATGTACACATTGCATTCCAGGGTGAGGCCATTCACTGAACAAAACACACATGCATCAAAGCCATGTATACTGTTATTAGCAAGGGCTGTCTACACTCACACTGCATGCTGTTGAGCAACACACGTCCTGCATGCTGACACGTTTGATATAAATGTTTGGCTTGTGATACTGTACCCCAACATCACACGCTATTGAGTATGTTCGGGATTGCTGGTGGTGTGTGTGTGTGTGTGTGTGTGTGTGTGTGTGTGTGTGTGTGTCTGTTTTAGTGAGGAGTGTATTTGTATGCATGTGTGCATGTGTTCATGTGTGCATGTGTTCATGTGTGCATGTGTTCATGTGTCCATGTGTTCATGCGTGCATGTGTTCATGTGTCCATGTGTCCATTTGTGCATGAGTGCATGTGTACATGTGTGCCGACATCATGTACAGGTTGTAAAGTGTGTTTCCTGTCTTCCTCTCACAGGTGCTGATTTTGGGCTGGTTCAATGCAGCAGGGAAACTGATGTCACTGAGCATAATAGTGATAATGATGATAGGTGTGTTGAGGCACAGGCATGTTTGCCAAGGTCTGTCATTGGACCACCGATCGACAGTACACAAGTGTCCACACCATCCATGCACACAGTCATACTGCCAATACATCCATCACCGATGCCCTTAGCAGAGGGACTGCGTACAGTCGACATTGGCCAGGACAGTGTGGTATCCATGGGACATGCATCCCGACACAGCAGCCATACCCAGATGTCTGGAAGGGTACCACATAGGCAGATGTCCAGGGGTTCCCGTCGGAGCACTACTGCTCATCATGCCACTGGCAGACATGCCACAGGTCTTACAACCTCACGCATGTTCCAGGTGGTCATGGAAGCACAGGCACATATGTAACAGTACACCAGACAGGGACTAAGGGCACAGAGGACACATAACACCACCATAATAGACAGTATCCATGACCTAGCTGGTGCCATCTGTAATTACACTGAGGTCACCAATAGACATTGGGGAGAGGCATTAGATGTCCTCCGCAATGTCATGTCCATGTGTCAGGACAGTGCAGGATGGTTGAGTCATCAATGTGGACGTATGCCAGCAACATCAGCAGCTGGCAGTTGCCGCAAATGTCCCTCAAGCCACAGCCGCTCCCGTAGTGCCAGTACCAGCCCTAGCTATGTTGGGGGTGGGCTGTCCATAGAACATCCTAGAAGAACATGTGCACATGGCTCTGGACAGTCCCAGCAGGGACCTGGGTCCAGTGTACATCTTATTTGACAAACCAAGTAAAACAGGAATGCAGGATAAAATTTATTCCGGTACCTCGGCCCCAACAGCCTTCAAAGGAATAACACACAACCTTCCAAATGCAGTATATATACTAATACTGCCAATTAGACATAATTACATATAATTGAAAATGATTAATTAAGACAACATACAGATGATTACGGTGCTAAATTTGGGCAGCAAGTTCGTTCCAACGAAAGTTCCTGCTCTTTGTGACATTCTTTTAGACATTAAACGTTTTTGCAGGAAATTGCATTTAAAAGTTTTTTTTGAGAAAAAAAGCATTTCAAATGATGTTAATGATGTGGTTATAACAACTGCTGAAAATAATTCTTTAGCATTTATTGATAATACAGTAAGTAATCTTTCTATTAGTACTAGTGATGCAGATGATTGGGAAGATTTGTCTATCCTTTTTGATCCATTGTTGGATATTTCTGTACATGAGGTTATGGGAGAGAATATCTTGAACAATTCCAGTCATGGAGACACTAGTTTATTGGAAAGAAATGATGGGGCGGGTTCAGTGGATATTAACTCAGGAAGATTCTTTACAGGATATGGTAAATTTACTTTACCTGAGCTTCCTAGTCGCAGCAATTTTTATCCACCTAAAAATTCAGCTGTTTTGAGGACATTTGAGAATGTCCTATGCAAAAAGGTGGAAATGGAGTATGCCAATTTCCTGAAGAATTATTTTTCATTCAATTTAAACAAATTGGAATGGA
The DNA here is from genome assembly GCF_019279795.1 of Protopterus annectens. Classification (NCBI taxonomy): domain Eukaryota; kingdom Metazoa; phylum Chordata; order Ceratodontiformes; family Protopteridae; genus Protopterus; species Protopterus annectens. The sequence goes on along the minus strand of NC_056746.1, from coordinate 596,967,470 downwards.
ATGCTTTAAAGGAAATGAAAGAGGCTGCTAAAAAATATGCTTTTTGTATTGCAGACAAAGGGGGCAAATGGGTAATTTTGAATAAGTGCCATTACCTAAAAATGAGTTATGATTTACTATGCAATGATGAAGTATATGTCGAGCTGCCTAGCAATCCCATCATTGAATATAATGCTTTGTTGCTAGAGATTTTAGAGAGAGGTGAAAGACTTGGATTTTTGAATAGTATTGATGTGAAACGTCTTTTTGTGGCCAATCCTAGAGATCCTAATTTTTATACCATACCTAAAATACATAAGAATGTGTCTGATCCCCCAGGCCGACCCATTGTGTCTAGTTGTGGTGGTTATTTAGAATTTGTGGGGATTTTTGGATAGTGTGTTAAAGGAACATTTAAAATATGTTGTGTCCCATATTGTGAATACAAATCAATATTGTGAAATAATCAGAAATTTCGAATGGAATTCTGATTTTTATTGGGCTACAGTAGACGTCAAATCATTATACACTAATATCAGTAATAAATTGGGTTTGGAGGCTATAATGAAAATTTTAGGTGAAGGTCCACGCACATCATTCATAATTTGTCTTTTAGAATTTGCTCTCAACCACAATTATTTCACATTTGACAATAAGTTTTTTCTTCAGGTAGATGGCACTGCAATGGGAGCAAGTTTTGCTCCATCTTACGCTATTTTGTTCATGTCAATTTTTGAAAACAATTTTTTGTATTCCATGACATTCTTTAAAAATAATGTTATCTCTTATTTTAGATTTATAGACGACCTTATTTTTATTTGTAGAGGGGATGTCTTGGAGTTTGACAAGTTTATGTTAGATTTGCATAAAAATAAATTTGGTTTAGAATTTACATACAATACCAACAAACAGAAAGTTCAGTTCTTAGATATTCTGCTTTATGTGGATAAACAGGGGTTTGTCCAATTTAAACCATTTAGAAAAGAGGTAGCTGCTAATAACTTTCTTCATGCGTCAAGTGCACATCCTAGGCACCTAATTGAAGCACTCCCTTATGGGGAGTTTAAAAGAATGTATGAACATACCTCTGAATCTAACCTTTTGAGTTTGGAATTTGATTTAGTTTGTGAAAGGCTATTAAACAGAGGCTATCTGGAAGCTTCGCTAAAGAAAAATCGTGCAAAGTTTGAGTATGATCAAAAACATCATATTATTAAGACTTCTAACATTAACATTATTCAGAGGGACACAAATAAGGAAAATAGGATATTTTTTGTTACAAAATTTTCTTTATTTTCTGATATTTTGTCTGATATTGTTAATTTCTTGTGGCCTCTAGTTTGCAGTAATGAAGATATCGGGCATCTCTTTCCAAAACATGTTTCTTTTTCATATGGTAGATATTGTAATTTAAAAGAAATATTGAAATTTAGACAGTTTGGGAATGATAAAAATATGTCAAATTCGGAAAAACAAGTTGGCATGTTTCAATGTGGCAAATGTAAGATATGTAGGAGGGTTAAGAACCTATCAGGCAGTGCTATAAATGGGGTTAAATATTTTGCTGAACACAAATTCAATTGCTGCTCTTGTGGTGTAGTTTACATCATTGGTTGTGACTGTTTAGTACCAAAATATTATATAGGTCAGACTAAGCAACAACTTAAAAGTCGTATATTAGAACATATTGGGGATGTACGTAATGCTAGAATGAGCAGTCCTATATTTGAACATTTTCAAAATACACACAAAGGGTCTGCAGATTCATTATTTTTTAGTGCCTTAGCAAAACCTAATGCTTCTTTTGGAGGTAATTATTTAAAAAGTCTATTGAATTTAGAAAGTAGATTTATCTTAAAATATGGAATATTAAAACCTCGAGGGTTAAACTTAGAAGTCAATTTAAATGTTTAATTAATATTCTAAGTCATTTTGATAGGTATTTATTATCATAGAGTTGACAGAAACAGTATGAATTGTGTATTGTCTCTTTAAATCTGTATGTTGTCTTAATTAATCATTTTCAATTATATGTAATTATGTCTAATTGGCAGTATTAGTATATATACTGCATTTGGAAGGTTGTGTGTTATTCCTTTGAAGGCTGTTGGGGCCGAGGTACCGGAATAAATTTTATCCTGCATTCCTGTTTTACTTGGTTTGTCAAATAACTTGTGCATTGCTGTTGGTCGTTATTCCAGTGTACATCTATCTACCTCTGGGGATAGTATCCAGTCTGGCTTAGTACCTGATAGTGTCAGTAGCACCCCTGCCAGGCACAGGTACCGTATCCATGGCCAGAGACAGTGATCTGTAAAGGCTGGCAGGTACAGACTGTGGCTGTCCCACAAATCCCCGTATATGGCAGCCACATGGTGGAACTGTGTGCATGCAGACACACACACATAAACCAGGCACCTAGGGCTAACACATACCCACACACATTACATCAACATTGGCCGATACCAGTATTCTTGCCCCTCACACACACACACACACACACACACACACACACACACACACATGTCGATTGGATGGCTCACTGTAGGCCTCTGGCAAACCAACAACACACCCTGTGCATATGATGAAACCTGTGCCACCTCCTGTCATCTGTAACATCGACACAGGAACAGGCTACCATGGTGCTGATGCACAGGGTGTCTTTATAGCAGTATAGCAATGTTAGCATGTTGTCAGCAGTAGAGTGTAATGATATGCTTGAAGGTGTAGCTGAGCAGGCATGATGCATTAAAGCTATGATTGTCATTGTAGTGTTGTTTACACCAGTGTTAGTTCCAATTGTATATTGTCCACCCACGTGCCACTTGGCTGATGTGTGCAGCATTGGCAGCATGTGTTACAGAGTGGACAGTATGTGTGGGATGTGTGTAGCACAGATTTGCAGGTGTACAGTTGTGAAAATGGTGGAGGTGCACTGTCTGCATGTACGTGCATAGTGGACACATGGGCAGAGTGACATGCTCTGCATTATACAGTAACACTCCATAGTTTCTATTGATGGCTAGTATGCATTGTACTACACACATTTCAGAACCTGACTGCACATGTGTGTATGACATGGTTTGACACTGTGCTGTGGGTGATACGGTTACTATCTGTCATTGTTTTGCATTCTGGTAGTATACATGACTTCACCAGCCTGACCATAACCAATTGTTAGATGATGTCTTGACAACTGACACACAGATGTAGGACACACAGCAACATTTTGATCCTTCAGGTACTATACTATGCCAGTAACCAGTGGTATTCAACTGCACCCATTACTGAGACCACTCCTGTTTGGCATATGGTTCTCTTAGGTACAAGCAATCACTGTAGGGATATGTCTGTCCACGTGTGCTAATGCATACTGTGGTCTATACTGCATTCTCCAGGTGACACACACATCCTCCACAAGGGTATCATACAGACAGATACCTGTTGTCAAACCCATGCTGTAAAGCTATAGGCCAAACTAAGCATAGTCATCCACCTTTACGGAACATAGTATTCCCACAGTACCACATAGGTAGTAGCCACCAACATAATGAACAGGTACCGATGTGTACATGCAACCTAGTGTTACATCATCTCTCCTTTGATAATCACATTCCCTAAGGTATTTTGAAATCCCTCGGTGGATCACATAAGCAATAAGGGGTCTGCATGCATGTCCACAAAGGTTGTTGTACACCTATAATGAATACTCATCATTGACAGACTCTGCTGCATTTGAACAGGTCTGACACATACCTCGGCCATATACCCTCACTCACACAATTCAATAGAAACCGTAATGAGTGTGTGTTACACAGATGACCTAGGCCAAGCATCACTGCAGTGGCTGGCCTTGTCACAAGCATACAGATGTGACCTAATGTCTGGGAAGCAGCAGCACAGTTTGGCAAAGATGACAGCTGTGTTCTTGGATAAAGCAGGGTTCCCACACATGCAATAATTGAGGTAACATGTACATATATGTATTTGCCTCACAGCTGCCTCACATGTGCAATGCCTACTGATATGTCATATGGTAGTAAAAGCAAAACCCCCAACACATTGGCCAACACTGTCACACACATAGAGCACACACACTCACCAAGTGCAGGATTCAAACCCCTACCTAACTACTTCATGATACTAGAGGAGTACGCATCAACATGTCATGCTATACACATTACTGGGAAGTCTCATTTCCACAGGTATATTTGTAGGATGGTGACATCATCAGACTTGACAAAGATTAGTTTATCACCTTTAAGGTGTTTTACTACTCTCCTAAAAGGTTTCTCCCTCCCAAGGAGACCACACACACACACACACACACACACACACACACACACACACACACACACACACACAGTTGTCAAGTGCAGGATTCAAACCCCTACCTAACTACTTCATGATACTAGAGGAGTACGCATTAACACGACACACTATACACATTACTGGATGTTCTCTTTTCCACAGGTATATTTGTAGGATGGTGACATCATCAGACTTGACAAAGATTAGTTTACCACTTTTAAGATGTTTTACTACTCTCCAAAACATTTGCTCCTTTCCAAGGAGACCACACACAAACGCACACACTTGTCAAGTGCAGGATTCAAACCACTACCTTACTACTTTTTGATACTAAAGAAGTATGCATTTACATGCCATGCTATACACAATACTGTGAGTTATCTTTTCCATAGGTATATTTGTAGGATGGTGACATCATCAGACTATACAAAGTGGGTTACATTAGGTGACATTAGGTGGGCTACATTGAAGGAATGTCTAAACACTTTGGCCATGTGATCATCAAAGGGGAGTTTACTATCTTCCTGTGTCCCCAGGGCCATAATGACTTTCTCCGTACATACTGGATTACCACATATGTTGTAATTTGTGTGCACTTTGTTGTACCCAAAGGGGATGACTATACATTTTTTGACATTCAGCTTGAGGGCATTATTTTGACATCAGGTATCTGTCTCTGTAAGACACTTCTGGAGGATGTCTGTGTCAGCCATATAGTCGATTATGGGCCACGGTTACCATTCATCTGCAAACCTGTTCAGCCATACACCTCCCGTGCTTGCCTGTACCTCTGAGCAGTATCTACTGAACAGGTGGGGTCCCAGGATCAAGACCTGTGGGATTCCATTTGTGACTGGCTTAGAGTTGGACATGGCACCCGCAACTCTGAACATGTGTGTTTGCTTTGTGAGTCACTTGGCCACCCATCCTGTGACATAGCTATTAATGTTCAAGCTGGTACACTTGTCCATGATGACAGACTGGGGAATGGTGTAGAAAGTCCTTCGTGAGGTCCAGGTAGGTTGTGTGGACTACTTTCGCCTCCATCTATGTCCTTGGTAACTGTTTGAAATAAGTCCACTAGGTTTAGAAGCCAGGATCTGACTTTAACAAGGTGAAGTTGTGTAGAGTCCAGTGTCTGGAGGTCTCCAATGTCTCAGTTTATGGGTTCCATGACAATTTGCTCAATAGCTCTGTAGACCAGGCTGAGTAGACATATTGGGCAATGGTGTCCATGTTCTGTTCGGCACCCCCTTTGTGGAGCTGGATGACTGTTTGTGTATGCCATTCTTTGGGCACATAGCCTGTGGTACACTTGTGTCTGGACAGTGAATGTAGGTGAGGGTGTAGTTCCTCATGGGCCTAGTGTAAGACACAGCCTGGGACACCATCCAGTCACATTGATGCTGTGTTCTTAGCTTTGGTGAGGGCTGTCTTTACCTGCATGTCCATGACGTCTGGGGCTCTGCATCCTTCTGTGATGGATACAGGCCCTTTTGGGGGTTATGGGGGGGGGGTTTACACTGAACTTGCCCCCCTGGATATGGGCAATGAAAGTTGGTTTGGTGTATTTCTTTCTTTTTTTCAGTAGCTGACAGCATATTTGGAAGTTGACTCCTACATGTCTGGTATAGCTACCAAAGGCTTTGTGGTTGTTATTCTTACATTCCTTGGCTATTTGTCTTTAGAAACTGTCCTTGGATTATTTTATGAGCGATCATTGTTTCTTCCTGATAATGATCAGTGATGCCTTTCCTTTAGTGAAGTTGGCTCTATCATGTGTTCGTTTCCTCCTTCTGTTGTCTAGCTTATTTATGGACAACAACCACCTGATTGTTGTCCTATTTTTGGTGGAGTGCATCTTGGTTTTATTTGTGATGTCTCATTCCATGCATCCCTGTAGATGCTCATAGGATGCACTTGTAAATGGTTCTGCAGATTGTATACCATTATCCTATAGAAAGAGGTCTTTGGAACATTCCACTTTGGTTTTGGGAAGTGTGCAGTTTGCTTTTGCAAATGTCTTCACAGTGGTTTCATTGACTGGGTGGGGGGTGGGATGTGGATGTCCAGTGTGATTACTTCATGATCTGATATTACCAGCGAGGGGTTTATCTCTGTAGTGGAACACTGGTACCCCATGTTGGGGATGATCATGTCCAGTATGTTGTCACTTCTAGTGGGCATGGTGACCAGCTGTTCCAGGGTGTTAGGGTTTTTAAACTCTAGGAAACATTGGGCAAAGGACGTTGTACATGAATAATTCTACCGCTCACTCTTTGGGTAGTTGTAATCTCCTCATATAATGGTGTTTGATAGGACCTTTATATTTTCCACTGTTCTCCGGAATACTGAGTGAGGTTCCTGAGACAAGGTACATGATCTGTAGCAGGCTAAAATCTGATGGGCGGCTTTGGCCAATGTTAGTTGCACTGCATGGTCTCCAAGGCCTCATGCTGTGCAACTAACCTGAAGGTGTGGGTATCCATAAGGTAAATGGGTACACCCCTTCCTTTTGTATTTCACTCGTGGTTTTGGGTCCGAAGGTCAGAGGGATTGTGAGTGTTTTATTTGGAGCATATCCAACAGCTCCATATTTGACATAGCTTTGTATGTTTGGCAGTGGACACCTCTGAGTAGGCGATATGCAAGGGAGTACGGATGGAGCATTTTGAGATGGTCTGTGTATGGCATGTATTTCAGGCCACTAATGCTTTTTGTGAGGTATTGCTGCTGGCTTTCCAGTTGTTGTAGTTGTCTTGTGAGGTACATAGCAACAGTGACGTTGTACTCTATTATAGTTCTAGTGAGTGATGAGTAGACGGGAACATTGTCCTCTTCTATTCTGCATGAAACACATTTTGTGATGAGGTGTGCCACATAGGAGGGTTTCCTGACTACTGTGGGAATGTGATTATCACAGTTGTATCCACTGTCCACCTGTGACCCAAGGTCTCTTGTCACGCTTTCAGTGTGAAGTATACTACCACCTATGTTGTAGTTCTTGGCTACAGAGTTTTTAACAAAGGGGATGGCAATGCACCTTTTGGCATTGAGCTAGAGCCCATGGCTTTGACAACAGCCATCTGTCTCTGTGAGGCCCTTTTATAGGATGTCCACATCTTTAGTGTTTACAATTATGGCTCCTAGTTTGCAGTCCTCTGGAAACTTCAGCAGCCACAGACCTGCCATGTTAATGTTTACTTCAGGGAAGTAGATACCACACAGCCTGGGAAGTTATCTGATCCCATGGCTGCTGTGATACTGGCTTTGGAGAGTGTTTTTTACCTGTGCAGCCATGATGACAGCAACTTTGCAGTCTTCCATTATAGAGATGTGCTCTTTCATGGGTGAGAGGGAGGTAAAGTTAACAGTGATCCTATCTGCCAGGATGTTGGCAATATCAGTTGGCTCTGTACATTTCGTGCCATTGAGCTGTAACTCAGAACAGATCTGAGTGTAACCATGACATGGACATGTCTGTTGGGCAGAGATCTCCTGAGTAGACAGTATGCAATAGAGTACAGATTGGGTTACATTCAGTCTTGTTACATGGGGCAACTATTTGAGGCCAGTAATCCTCTTGTTAAGGTACTTTATTGGTCTTTCTAGCTGCTGAATGTGCCTAGTCAGATTCATCGCAAGTGTGTTGTGGGACTCTCTGACAGGACTGATGACTACTGAGTAGTGGGAACCTCCTTTGACCTACATGCACAGACCTTGGTAGTTTGTGTGAACACATAGCATGATTTTGCAACCACTTTGTGAATGTGTTTCTGGACATAGAGATGACTATCCACATTTGTCCATAGATCTCTTATTATCACATCTGTATTTAGCCTAAGTGTGTGAGCATGCCCAGTATGACCTTTCAGTATGTTGCTGCCTGTCATTTGCTTCGTTTCTTTGTATGTGAGCATGCCCAGTATGACCTTTCAGTGTGATGCAGAATGAAATCCACTATATTTGTTGGAGTGTGTGAGCATGCCCGGTATAGACATTTATACTATATGTGTATGAAAAATCAAGTTGTATTTTTACAGCAGGGCTCACCTTTGTGTCATAGATCAACAGGGATCGTGCTGTGCCTACAGGGCTTCCACGTGACACTTTGCATAGACTTATCAACATTTCTACATACAGGGGGGACAGCTATTCTTTGTACATTTCTACCCGGGGGCACACCTGATTGTTACTGTGGGTGTACATAAGATGTGGGTTTGACCTGACACTTATACACATTTGGTATGCCTGCACTGCTATGTACAGGACACCATTTCAGTCTGTACTGTTGCCTATCATACTGGCTTGAGGAATACTACTGTACTACAGCTCTTAGTGTCCAATGTCACGTATATTAGATTGTGACTTCATAGCCTACACAACCCACATCACACCGCCTAGCCTGATGTTCTCTGTCTGTATAGGCGTGTGGGGGATGTTACCCATTTGCCTCTTTAGGGGCATGATACAGCATTTCTTTGTGTTTGCATTAGTGTACAATTATCCTGCTGTGTCTCTGCCATTGAAATGCTATCATGGCTTAATGTTTCAGTACTGTGACTATAGTGCACAGTGTCCTGGGTCAAGCCCTGTCATTGCTTTTTATTTTCATGCTGGGCAGACCAGACTGCTTAAGGAACAGTAAAGCAGATATGAGCATGTTTAACTGACTTTGCTCAACTTTGCCCAACCTTGCCCAACATTGCTCAACATTGCCTGACATTGCGCTAGTTGGCACAAGCAATTTTGTTTACATATACTAGATATTGGTAAAAGCTGCTTAGCACTGTTTATCTTGCTTAAAACATGGCAATCATGCCTCAGGTGGTGCTGCAGGGCTGCGTATGTCAGATGCACATACTACACTCCCTATACATGTTTGGAAACAGGTAATGTCAAGTTAGGCATCCCTTTTATTTTATGTGCAAGTCAGAGGGAGGTATCATTTCCAGGGTTCCTACTGAGCCAGTGTATGTGCTATGCATTGCCTCTTTCCCAAGGCCAATGCATACTGGGCATGCCTCCTTCTGCCCACTGGGGCAAGCTCAGGTTTTTCCTCCTCCGAGTCACGCTGTGCCTGTGCAGGTCTTGGCAATGGTGGGAGGCTGTATGCCCTGCCCCATGCTCTTCCTGTTGCAGCTGTTTTCACAGGATCATATTGTGTAGCATGGCACATACCATGACAATTTGGGTACATGTAGTTGGTGAGTACTGCAAGCCTCCACCAGATGTGTCCAGGCACCAGAACCGTGACTTGAGCTTCCCAAACACATGCTCAATTACATTTTGTGTTTGTGCGTGTGCCTCATTATGGAGTTCTTGTTCAGGTGTGTGTGCATTTCTGATGGGTGTCATCAGCCATGGCTCCACTGCGTATCCAGCATCCCCCACTAGGTGAGCATCAGGGATGTTCCCATTGGCAAATGTCTGGTACAGCTGCAACAGACACCAGATATGGGAATCTTGGTAGCTTCCAGGGCAGCCAGCACACACATTCAGTATTATGCCCTGGGCATCACACACGACCTGGCAGTTGATGGAGTGGAAGCCCTTGCGGTTGATGTAGGCCCTACCCCACTCACCAGCTGGTGCTTTGATGTGTATGTGCATGCAGTCAATTGCACCTACTACCTCAGGGTATTCTGCTATTTGATAGATGAGACGCATATTGCTGGCCAATACCTCATGGGAATTGAGGAAATATACAAGATCACTGATGTGCTGACATGGCATTCAGGAACTGGTGCAGTACCCTGGATACTGATGCCTGTGAAATCCCCATCATATCACCAGTTGGTCTCTGGAAGGTACCTGTTGCTAGTATTCTTAGGCCAACAAATACCTTGGTTTCCACTGGGATGGGTCCCTCTCTGTTGGTTCTGTGTGTGAGGCATGACCTACACAGCTCAACAATTTGCTGCAAGAGCTCTCTGTCCACTCTATAGCACTCCACTATCTCCAGCTCATGTAGCCCCTGGTAGGTTACCCTGGGTCTGTACACTTTTCTCCATCTCCTCACTGTGGGTTGCTCAGCAGCATTCACAATGGCACCACCCTCAGCATCTTGCACATGTCGCTTTATAATAGCAATGGCAGCCCCTAAATGTTTTGTCTCAGTTAAGCTTTTTAAGTTTTCACTCTCTTTGTAGACTGCAGTATTGCAGTGTTTCTGAGAAAAAACATGCGAGAATGTTGTTTGCAGAGTTTTAAGTGCTGGGCTGGTGTACTGCCTGTGTAATTGGCTGATTCTGATTGATTTTACCTGGCAGCTCTGCTAATTCTCCTTGGTTAACTTCCTACTACTTCTTTTCCTTCCTTTTCCCATTTCTGTTTCCACAGGGGCAGCGCTGCGCAAACAAGTGCAAACATGCGCACATGCACGCACACTCACGCACACAGGCTTACATAAGCTTACACAGGCTTAGGCGGGTGCACATTTATGCATACAGGCTTAGACGGCCTTACACAGGCTTACACGGGTGCACACACAAGCACACAGGCTTAGATGGGTTTACAGGCATGCACACGCGTGCACACAGTGTAAGCAGCTTTGCAAGAAACTTTAGTGATAGCCACGGCGTACACCTTCAGTTTCTGGGTTTCAGTTTAGACAACTGTAGACACGCCTCTTCCAGTTCTGAGTAACTCACAGCAAACACATGCCACTCTGCTCCAATAAGCTTACAGTCTTTTTGATAATACCCCCTCATGATGCCACCTATCTTCTACTCTGTTACTCCCCTAATCCTACTCTTATACTCTAGGGACATGGTTCACATGGCAGGGAAATTTGGGATTCACTCTCCTTATACTCATTTGCATAGGATTGCCTACTAATGCTTGGTTACATCTCTCAGACTGAGCTTCCCCCCTTAGAAACCACTACTCAGTAGCCATGTTGTCTTCAGCCTGCCGGTCACCTGCATGGCAGATGAATATTTTGAATAAAATCCCTATTTGTGGCTTTTATTTTTTGTTTTTCTGGTTTTTAGAGCACCGCACATTTGCACGGCTCTGTGCTATGCTTAAACATCGGAGATTGAGGGAAAAAAAATATTTTTTTATTATTTTGCAACGGATAAACATGCCGATGGCCGTATATTTGGCCATTGGCATGCTTTCTCAACTGGATGCATCCTTTATTTGGAGCTGTCATAGCTCCGTTTTGCTATTTGCAGAATGGTACTCAGTTGCCAACCGAATACATTTCTGCAAATAACACTACTCTTACTCGGACAGGTTAGTGTTTCCTGGATCACAAATTTACCTCATTTGCATAGCTTTCAGCAGCAAATGAGGTAATTTGCATAAACTAACACTGTCTGTGCAAGAGTCATTTTAGGAGCTCTCTTGCACGCCCCTGCCAGCTGTCCCTGGATCGCTCGGCAGACATGTTGGCTGGCTGGAGTCTTACTTTACTCTTAGGCTCCATGCAAGCCTTCATGAATCCTGCCCCTAGTGTGCACCTTGGCATGTTCATAGGAATGTCCAAAAGGGACAATTCCTTAGAGCATGTAGACTTTAACCCAAGGGAAAGAGTTTATTGAAGGGGCTGAAACTGTGGGAAACAATTTTTTGAGGAGGGGGTACAAACAAGGTGAAGTGACAGCTGCACAGAGACAAATATAAGATTTAAGAGAGAACATAGGGAAAATGTATTTATATAGGGGGAATCATATGGAAGGGTTTTCACACAGAGAAGATGGTAAAGATCTCAGAATGGTCCTTACATACTCTAGTAACATTAAGGAGATTTGTAATGTGATTAGGAACAATTGGAAGATTCTGATGTCAGATGAGGAAATGAAAGAGTTTGTAGGGGAGATGTCTCACTTTGCTTTTAGAAATAACCGTAATCTTAAGCAGCTTCTATGTGATAAAAATGTGAACTGTCACTCTGTAGTTTCACAAAGAAAAGGCACCCACCCATGTCACAGATGTACTTGTTGTAAATTTATTTATAAAGGAAATGTATTTTTACATACACAACAGAAGAAAGAATATTATTTTGATGGGTATGCAGATTGTACCAGTAGGAACATAGTGTATATGGCTACTTGTGGCCTCTGTGACTACTTTTATTTAGGTAAAACCATGAGACAGCTAAAGGAGAGGGTTTCCAAATATTTGAGTGACATTAGGCAGCAGGATGTAAAAAAAAAAACCATTTTTAAGCATATTAAAGAGAACGAAGGTCATTCTTTTTATTTTAAGGTAATACAGAGTATACGTAACAACAAGTGAGGGGGAGATGTTAATTTAGTAGAGAAAGCAGAAATGTGCTAGATAAGCAGGCTGCAGGCATACACATCTCCAGGTCTCAATGCCTACTTACCAATTAAACCTGCTCTGAAAGGGAGAAGGCTTAGGAGGCATGTGTGAAATTTTGATAGAGAGGGTGTATCACTGAATTGATTGGGTATGTTTCAGTATTTCAAAGTTTTTTAACTGACTTGTTTTCTATGGATCTGATGAAGGATCAGGAGATCTGAAAGCACTTATCCCAATAAAGAAAATCTTCCATTTTACTGGTGTTGTATACTTTGTTACCCTGGCTGTGGTGACTGTGGCAATTATTCTGTTACACACCCATTTAATGCAGGCCTCCCAGCATCTTCTCTCAAACATCCAGTGATGATGTCATCCCCTATAAATTGTCTTGCAGTCTTGCAAAAATCAGACTTGTGTTGTTGTGCTTCAGTAATGTACTGAGTTCTCTAGTCTGCATACATAAGTAGGGACTCTGTTCTCACTGCAGTCAACTGGTGTGTGTGTGTGTGTGTGTGTGTGTGTGTGTGTGTGTGTGTACTTGTTTGACATTAGAGAGAGCATTTTACACAAGCATGTCAGACATTGCTATTACCATCTTCCTCTCACCAAACTCTACTGATGTCATCATCAATAGCTGCCTCTCAAGCATGTTCTGTTAATGTCACAGGCTAGTTAGATCCCTAGAGTAAGTGACTCTTGTGCCATTAGATTTGTGGATGTGCAGCATTTTCATCATAGCAGGGTCAGCACAAGCTACCATATCCTATATGATATAGAGTATACTAACAGGGATTTCAGTCTATCCACGTACGTAATGCATGGTTTGTACATCCTGTATTTTCTTGTTGAGAAACCCCTGCGGTGTCTCCAGCTGCTGCTGTGCCTGGTGAAGTGCATGCAAAAGGGAGCATTGTGCAACATTAGTGCTCTGATAAGGGTTGAGTACTGTGGTGTTATAACATCCTCAGACCTGGATACAATGGCCTGACTTATGAAGTGCATAACATAAAAGGCTTTCCTTACAACTGTGGAAACTTGGTGGTTAAAGTTCAGATTGCTATCTACCTGTGTTCCCAAATCTTGCACCACTGGGTTTGAGGTTAGATGTTCTGTTGTTAGTGCTATAAGTAGCAGGGAATTCCATTTTGAAAAAGGCAAAAATAATGGCACTTTTTTGCATTTATTTTCAGATGGTGTGACTTTGGCACCAGTCATTTGTCTATGTTAGCCCCTTCTGTAATATGTTTATATCATTGGTGGACTCAATGATTGCACCCAATTTACAATCATCAGCAAACTTTGTAAGCCAAATGCCACATACTTTAGCCTGGACTTCCAAGAAATAGATTCTGAACAGTAAAGGGTCCAGCACAGATCCTTGTGGTGCACTACTGATGACAGTTCTACTAGTAGAGGTTGAGTCATCAACTTTGACAGTATGTGTTCTGTCAGTGAGGCAACTGGCTAAAAATCTAGTGATGTAAGGTTTAATTTTCAGTGGGTTAAGTCTCAGCTGGAAGAGTTTCTCAATAAGTGGACGATTGTGTCAAAACCCTTGGCCAGATCACTGTCTTACCTTCATCCAGGGCTCAGGCGACTTTCTTGAAGATGTCTACTAGGTTTAATAAGCATGATCTACCCTTAACAAAGCCAAACTGGGTTGGTTCTAGAGTTTGAAGATCACCTATGTCCTTCTTGATAAGGTCCATGATGATTCTTTTCATGACCTTGCAGATAAAACTGGTTATGCTTATAAGTCTATAGTTTCCAGGGCTGGTTGATGGCCTCCCTTTGTGTAAGTGAATCACTGCTGCTGTTTTCCACTCTGATGGAAAAAAGCTAGTTCTCAGGCTATTGTTACAGAGGATGCTAATTTGGTCAACTAGGTCCTGTTTTAGATTGCTTTGTAAGGAATTTCGGATGATATCTGGTACCATTGAGGTTTTTAACTTGGAAAGAGAATATATGACCTGACGTCTAGAGATAATAGGCAGGAGACTGGTATCAGGTATGCTTTGGGGTATGGCCACTGGGGCTGGGGGGGGGGGGGGTTGAAGTTTGCTCCAAATCTGTCAGCTAGCAGGTTGGCCATTCTCTCCAGTGTAGCTTCATGTTTAGACTCCTAGCATTAAGCAGCCGAACTTTGAGTTTACCTACAGTAGATATTGTCATGTCAGAATGTTTGTTGTTTTCACATTGCCTAACAAAGGCACTTTGGGGGACACAAGCTTCTTTGCCAGTATCTGACAGCCTAGAGGACACAGGTTCAGATCATCTCTGACAAACAGTGTGGCTTGTCAACCATGTAAGCCCAGACTGAGAGGTACTGGATCTCCCTGGACTGACACCAGAAGCTAAGCCAATTGTTGAAGTCCATCAATTTTGTTTATATTGTGGCATCATCCTAGTGAAGGTAGAATGCTGCTTAGGTCTAGGATCATACCTGCCTGGGACATATAATCTGACAGTTCAGTCATTTGGCTCTTCATATAGTACTCTATGAAAACAAACTGTGACCACGGTAGCGACTACTCCCTTGTATGTAACACAATTCCTGAGTATGTGCGTGACATCCACATCAAAGCCCATAATACTTCCATATTTCACAGCCTTCATCATACCAATAACTGAGTACAATGCACCCTTCTTCATGTACCTCCCTACCCATTTTTCAGGGATTCGTGACTCAAGTGTACCACCTTTGCCACAGTGAGCTCCCACACATCTTATTAGTCATACCTAGGTTTTTTTTTTTGTTGCATAAACATTACTGCTTGATGGTGTGGAACCCCTATCAAGGTATTATACCAGATGCATGTGTGATATCTGTTCTGGTGATGCATACATTACATACATAGCTGTTTGACAACAATGATGGCATAGGTTACATTTGTGACAGTGCAGACTGTGCCAGATATATATGCCATGCACACCTGTCAACTAGCCTGAATTGATCATGTCACATACAGATATGGGAGTGTCCCATCTAACACCTCCAGTAGATTTTACAGTGCCAGGACTATGTGCTTGATTACCCTCATAGATTGCTGACATCTCACAATAGTTGTACAAGTATGTTCATGCACAGCCGTCTGTACTCACAATCACATACAGTATGTTACGTCAGAGACATGGGATTACTGCTGGTATTATTCTGATATTGTTCATGATTGTGTGTGCTTCTGTTTACTGTTGTCCATGAGCCTGTAACTATGTGTTCCACTTGGTGGAGACCTCTGCTGACATTACAGTCATATTCAGGCAACTCATGTTGCACAGATTCACAATATGCACCTAACCCCTATTGTATATAACATCCTTTATAGATGTCCTCTCAATTGCTCATGTCAGGATGCTTATATCACAAAGACATCTTCTCTGTTGCTATATCACCTTGTGTGGCAATCACACAATATACATTTTCACTTTGCAGTCCATACTGTATCATGTTGATATGTGATTAGTGTTCCTGCTACAACTGTCTTCATCTACATGCCCTCATCTGCTGTACATTAAAATATTTCACCTGTCTTCTTTCCCTGTGTTCATTCCTACAATTCATCTGCTTATCCATATTCAATACATACACTTCCCTAACTATTTATTTTAAATGCCAGTCCATGTACTGTTATGGATCATTTACCCAACTTTTGTTCAGCATGCCTAAAATGGGATTCCAAAATACTCTGTAATGTATACACTGTCCTGTAATGTGTTTGGACTAAATACTTTGCTATATTATTAACCCTGGTAATCATTGTGGTATTCCATGCAATTGCACAGACTTAGTTTGCTGTAGGTAAACAGGTTTACATGTCTCCTGCTGTTTGTGATGTTTTATATGGTTTCCTGGCTAACAACACTATTGCTAACCATGAAGCCATGCTTGTTTACATTTAAATATGGTGCATGGCATAAATATGTAATTAGCTCCGCTGCTTACTTTGCAAACATGTAAACTCTGTGTATGCTTTGTGTGAACCCTACATGGAGTTTATTGAATCCCCAGGAAAAGATATATATTGTTTCACATCATCTATATGAAAGAATACATATTCTTTCATATCATCTATAATTTCTTCCACTGTATTAAACTTAAACTTTATCCTGCTTCAATCAGTTATTTACCCTGCCCTTCTTTTCACTGTATCACCTTATTTATTAATTCTACACACCACTGTTTGAAATGTTCCTTCATTAAATAGCACTCTGGGAGTAATCACATCACTTATTTAAATATGTACCACACCATGATTTAAAACAGCTTTAGAACTGTTTTTCATGTTATTTGCTAGATGGGTATGTTCCCATGAAAGAAATTATTTAGCATTTAGGCAGTTTTTTCTTTTATACAAGTAAAACATCTACTCCATTCTATAGCCAGAATAAGTAGCAACCTGAATTAACCCCTTTGTTATTATAAAAAACTATTAAGATACTTTTCCATTCTCAAAATCTCACTTCTAGGTCCATATTAACCAAAGTAAAACAAAATACACTTAAAAAATGTAACACTGAACCCAGAATTCCCCAAACTCCATTTGAGAGAACCTGTGGATAGTCAATAAATATCAAGTACTGTAATTTTTTGGAGCTTTATACCTGCCAGAGAAGTCAATGATAGCAGCTTTCATTACAAATGAACAGCTCCTAGATATCAGTAAGGCTACCCCTTGTCCTCTGGTTCCCTTGAATGCCAAGGCAATACCCTTCCAACGCCTTCATTTCAATAGCTTTAAATGCTTCCCCTAACCCATGTGTAACTCCTACAAAACAACTAGCTCTACTTCTAGCAGTTAATACATTAAAGAACTCTGCTTTTTTCATAGGATGAGTCAGCACGTTAACATTCCATATCATAATCTTTAATCTTCTTCCCATACTATTGCACATACTGTATATAACCCTTAACTTTATTTCCACTAGCTGCATTATAATTCCCATTTATTTTTGAAATGGTGAATTTGTAGTCCCTTTTAGCTTCACTGTATATATTGCTTCATTTAATAATATTTATTTTTATGGCAATTGCCTTTTACTTATATTATCTACATCATTTGTAACCAGTGAATTATATTAAATACATTACAAAAATTTCCATTCATAAAAAGGATACAAACAGTTCAATACAAATCCCCAATTTGATCATTTCAATGAAAAGTATATGTACTAGCTTTCCTCAAAATTCTTCCATGGATTTATCCTCCAGTGTACAGGCTCATGCGTTTATGTAGTACACCCAAATAGGACTGGCTAACAGGTCAATTTTGCTAATACTTATTCACTTACATATAGCCAGCAAGTCCACAATGTCATTCCTGATAGCCCCAACTTATCAAACAGTCTATACATTTTCCAGTTGTACTGTACTTGTTTGAGTGTATAGGTTATTTTTCGTTTTTTTTCAAAACAATTTTATTGATTTTAATACATTCAAAATTGTAAACAATCGCATAAAATCATAGTAAAAACTGTAACCTGAAAACTTTAACATATATAAATTACATTATATAAATGACATGCTTGATATAAACCAAACTAACAGAAATGAACCAACTAAAGTATTTACATAGACATCCATTAATATATTTACAATGTGTTATTGATATCTGATTATAATGTGTATTGTCATTATGAAAGAAACAAACTAATGTAATTTGTTATAGAGATTCATTCTTCTTCAACAAGTTTTGCAGATTAACCCACAATTGAAGATTGTATGTTTTTTTGGTTGTCCTTGAGTATATAGTTTTTAATTGCAGTTGGCATACAACATTTAACAGATTCTTGAACTCAGTAAAGGAAGGAGGAGATTCTGAAATCCATTTTTTTGTTATGGTCTTTCTGGCTACTGCCAGTATTGCCCATAATAGTGGATACTTTATTTTTCTGACACATTGTGGAACAGGAGTATTAAATATCATCAGAGATTTATTTAATGTAAACTTGTCTGAATAAAGTGCCTGTAGTAAATTATTTATTTTCCCCCAGAAAGTATTTAAAGTATGGCATCCGTGAAACATATGTGCCCAGTTTATGTCTTTATTAGATTTACATTTATTACAAATATTTTGTTTTTTGTTTATTTTATCCATTAATTGAGGAATGTAGAATGATCTGTTTATATATCTCCAGGTATATAATTTTCAATTCAAAGATAAAGTAGTTTTCCCTGCTGATTGTAATATGTTTGCTTTGTCTAAATCGGTAGGAAGATTATTATTGATAGAGTAAAAATAGTTCCAGAAGTTCTGTGGACATCTGAAAGTTCCTTCCCTTATAGTTCTATAAATAAAAGAAAGTTTGCTAGAATATGTATGCTTATGAAGTAAAATTGATTGAAAATGGTATAGTAGAATACTGGATTCATGTCTAGTAATTTATGAGATCAATTCTAATTTATTAGCTAGAGTTAGTAAAAGTGTTTGTATATCTAGCCACATTGTATTGTCTATTTGATATTCCTGTATTATGCATTCAGCTCATTTGGTTTTATATCCTGATGTTAGTTGGAACCAAAACTTAAGATCATTATTCTTAAATATGGTAATTTTACTTATGTCTGAAGTTATAAAGGATTCTTGTGTGAAAGCTATGGCGAATAACAAAAAGAAGCATTCTTTGTATCTGGGGTGTTTATATATAACATTTTTAAAATTTGTTATAATATTATGAATGTAGCTCGTAGTATGATTGAGATTTATGTGTATAGTGAAATAATCTTTTAGGATCCATAAAAAAGGGATTACTTATTATTTCTAATTTGTGTGTAGATGGTCTGGAAATTAGCTGTAGAGCTGATGAAACCCATAACAGTTTCCACTTAGCTGAGTATGTAGTATCTAAAAGTTGAGTAATTGTTTTGATTATTGAGAAAATAGAGTAAAGGTTTAGATCTGGGAATGCTATCCCACAATTGTTCCAACTGTTTTGATGTTGATTAATTGATAGTCTTGTTTTTTTCCTGGACCAAAATAATTTTAATATTAAAGTATTTAACTTATTAGTAAATTTTTTTGAAGGGAGTATTTGAATGGATTGTATAATATATAATATTTTGGGTAGAATAATCATTTAATAGTTAATCTTTCTTCTGTAGTGAAGATTATTGTATTCCATTTAAAAAATTGATTTTGAATATTTTCAAAACACTTATTGTAATTTAATTGTATTATTGTTTTGATGTTTTTAGCTAGAATTATTCCTAAATAAGTAATTTGATCTGTACTAGTTAACTGCTGAGAGTTATAGTTAGATTTGTTATTTGTATGTGAGTGTATGGGTAAAATTTTAGTTTTGTTGTCATTAAAAGACAGCCCAGGCATCTTTTGAAAAATCTTAATCGAATCAAACAGGGCTGATATTGAAGAATTATTTCCTTTTGTAGAAATGAGAACATCATCTGTGAATAATTGAATTTTAGCTGTTATATCTTTTCAAGCTCTAAACCCTCTATTTTATTATTATTATTCCTAATATCATTAGCCCACGGTTCCAATATCATTGTAAACAACAATGGAGATAATGGGCAACCTTGCTTGCTACCTTTTATAATAGGAATTTTATTTGAAGTATATATACCTAATTTGATATAAGCAAATGTACCATCATACAAGTGTTTAGTAGATTAATAAAATTGTATGAAAAATTTAAACACTCCAATAATGTAAACAAGTAATCCCAATTAATTGAATCAAAAGCGGCGTATATGTCTAAACTAATTAAAGTTAGGTTCTTTTTTTTTCTTTTGTGAGAAGTCAAGAAAATAACTTTTTTGGCAAAGCCAGGGTACCTTTTTGGCTGGGCTTGTATAGGCCCCAGGGCCAATAGCCTAATACCTACCTATGAACATATGAATAAGGGCTAATGTTCATTTTATATTATCATGAGTGTTTCTATTGATTCACTCATGATAATATAAAACGAACATTAGCCCTTATTCATATGTTCATAGGTAGGTATTAGGCTATTGGCCCTGGGGCCTATACAAGCCCAGCCAATGTTTCTATTGATTCTACTGTGGTGCTGGTTATGCGGTAGCATTGTCACCTCACTGTTAGACGTTGCCCGTTTGATCCTCAGTTAGAGCGTCTTCTGTGTGGCGACATGGGTAGATGGGCGTTGCTTCATTGGAGGTTGTGCTTTAGGCCCGGCAAGCCAGCACGTAAAACTTTACTGCCAACCATTAGTGGACTGGAGTTCTGCTGTGGCGACCCCTAACCGGGAAAAAGCTGAAAGACACAAAGTGTTTCTATTGATTACAAAACCTGTCTGATCCTCATCAATTAATTGGGGTAAAAACTTTTTTAGTCTTTCAGTGAATATGTTCATAAACATCTTGTAGTCAGTATTTAATAAGGAAATAGGTCTGTAAGAGGAACAATATTTAGGGTCTTTGTTATGTTTTAAGATAGGTGAAATGAATGTATATTTCCATGAGGGAGGTATTATGAAGTTGTTTTGAGCTGCACTATATACTTTATGGAGTAAAGAAATTGCTGATTTGGGTATAACTTTGTATATTTCTGGTATGATACCATCATTTCCAGGTGACTTATTTTGCTTGAGCTTATTGATTTGAGTTTGTATGTCAGCTAGGGTAATTTGTTTATCAATAAGTTCTATTTGTTGTTTATTAAGTTTATTATGAAGATTTTTATTAATAGAATGCTTAATGTTGTCTTTACTTTATCATGTGTATCTTGGCTAATTGTATGAAAGTGACTTCTAAATTCTTCTATTATATCTTGTATATTGTATACTTCTTTCTTTTTCTTCAGGGAATATATTTCTTTAATATGATTGTGTGTATTCATTCTTTTAGTTTTATTCTTGAGATCAATTAAGTGTTTAGGGTTTAGTGAATAAGCAAGGAATTTATATTTTTCTAATGTAATCATTGTCTTATGATGTAGTATGTTTCTATATTCTTCATTTAATTTGCTTATTTCCTCTCTAATGTTTTTAGAAGAAAGATTGTCTCTATTGTTGAGATGCAATAAATCAAGCTTGTTCTGTAATGTTTCCATATATCTTTATCCCATGTTTTCTTTTTATTGTAATACCATTTGTTAATTTGTCCATATAGATAAGCTTTTAGTGCATCCCAAACATATATGTCATGTGTATTAGATGCTGAATTTATATCTATAAAATTTTGTATTTCTTCTTTTAAAAATGACTGAAACTCTTTACGTTGGATAAGATATGCAGGTATTCTTTTTATTTGTGCATTAGGGATGTTGTTGATATTTAATTCAAATATAATGGAATTATGATCAGAGATTGGACAAGAAATGATTTTGCTGTTATTTAAGTCATTTATAATTTGTGTGGAGAATAGTATTTTATTGATTCTGGAATATGATTTGTGTCTATTGGAACAGAATGTGTATATTAGAGAGCTATGATCAGTGAAGTCAAAAATATCTTTGAGCAGGTAGGAGTCTATAAATTTTATTAATTGTTTTGTTTGAAGGGTAATTTTTCTATTTGCTAAAGTGGTTGTATCTTTTAAATCTAGAATACAACTAAAGTCCCCTGTCATGATACTATTTCCCTCAGACTGAGATATTATTTGAGATAAAAGTTGTTTGATAGTATTAGTACCTATTCCCGGTAACCAGTAGTTATTTATTATTGTATATATTTTTTGTTTATTTCAATAATGGCTAAACATAGCAATCCTTTATTATCTTGATATGTTTTAATTATTCTTGGTAAAGAAAGTGATTTGTCCCATAAAATTGCAGCCCTCCTTTTCTTTTTTGTATATACTGAGCTTGCGATGATTGTATGTTTATTTGTGTTCAAGAACTTAATATTATCTCCTATTAAATGAGTTCCCTGTAAAAAAATTAAGTTTGGTTTATGTAGGGCTAGATATTTAAACAAACTACCTCTTTTGATGGGGTTATTTAGACCATTTATATTAATCGAAAAGCCTTTTAAAATAGTCATATTATATAGGCATGGCTGTATGATTAATTAATAACATATCAATATAAAATGTGTAATTTGAGAATCTCTTTCCAACCATAAACTTGTCCATTCTGCAAGTACTATACATTGATTCATAGTGGGAAACACATATATCATGAACATTGTAACTTATAGTTCTATTTGGATAGATTAAAATGGATGTCAAAAGAAACTGTTTTTTAACAATGAACATATAATACAGATTATAAAAACACAATTTAGCTCCCCATCTGGAATTATAAACTCCCTGTCTCAATGACATTTGTCACTGAGATCGAACCCTTAACCTGTAGCAACAGAACACAGCTACCACCAGTAATATGTATTAAGTAATAGTGATTAGATATAAAACTAGTGATTATTTTAACTTAAATCTATTAAAATTTAACTAGATATATTTCATCTGATATAATGTTAATCACAAAAATGAAATGCAATGTAAATTATTATGTATGTGTAAAACATAGAAAAAAGTATTAGCTAGTCTCTAATAAAAAGTATCATAAGGATAGTGTATAACTATTTATTTGACTAATTACTATTTAACTGCTTTTAACTTAGTATATGATAGTAATATCTATCAATAGTTATGAAACTATTTTGTATTAATAATTTTCTTCAAACAAGGATATATAGAGTCAGAAACAGATTTCTTAGATCTATTATGTTAACAGAAGTATTTTAAGTTATCAAATATACATTCATTAATCATGTTTTGTTTCCTTTCTCACAAATATATATAAGTATGTGATATAGAAGATGGAGAGATATTTGTCTAAATCATTCAAATGAATCTCGCAAAATTCCTCTCAATGTAACACATACTGTCTTATATAGAAATGTAATATTCTACTAAAAACAATAAACAAGTGAAAATATAGCACTAAGCAGTCCAGAATTGCCCTGTCCCAGTATTCTCAGCATAGTAATCCAATAAAGAGTACATATTCACATTTCATCCTTTGAGAGAAGTGGACAAACTTGTCTTACAAATCTTAGAAAAATGTACTAATAAGTATAATACTGTCCACACATATTCAGGTTTTAAGTAACACAACAGTGAGTCCCACAAATCACTTTATGTTCATCTGTCCATGTATACCATAACACAAGCATCAAGAGGTCAGCTCTCATTAACTAATAGTAGTTTTTATGTACAATAAGTCTAGTATATCTAAAATAAACCTTTAAAATAGGATCCAGGTGACCAGCATGCTTTGCAGAAGGAATACTACCATGAGAGATAAAAAGGACACTTACATAACTGCATTTTCCAAAAACACAGATGCTTAACAGATGAATGGATCGATGAGTGGATGTAGGCAAAAACCTCTAGGTATTGGTGCAGATACGAGGAAAAATTAGATTAGTGAATGCTGTATATAAAATGAAGCATGCAATGAGGTACCTTACTACCAGCATCTATTTTCTCTGCTTTGATGATGTACAGTTGGCTTCTTGCTGGACATTAGCATTTTATTTTATCTAGTAACAGTAAAATAGCCCAAGTCTCACTGACCCTAATGGATGTTTTGGAATGTTGTCTAGTCTTCCCTGCATTGATTTACAATTTACAATTCCTCTAAAGTCTGTGTAAAAGCATAAAGGTATTATAAACAGATATGGGTATTGTCTCAGAAATGTATGATTCGCCAGAAAACAATAGGTATTTATAAGCTAAACATGGATTACCAAATCCACTGTTCTACTTTAATAAAGTTTTTTTTTTTTTTAAGTGTCAATATCAAACTTCAGTTGGCTGATCACACCTGAATGTAGCTTTACATGAAAATCCTAATGAAGTACAGCCTAGCACTCAGCATTCCCCTTGGGCCTCTGTGTTAAAAATTGTTTTACTCTCTGCTTCAGAATTTATATCTGCTTTTTTCTGGCATCTGCACACACTGTACACAAATCCCACCAATCAAAATATTCACATAGGCAAAGAAATCGTGCAGCTGCTTTGGATGAATTGACAAGCAATATCACAATTACTTAAAAATGGAACAATGTAGTATAAGCAGTTTTAAGAGTCTAACAGAAGGAAAATGAAAAACACCTTCTCCAGTTATTGTTCTTCTTTACCTTGCTTCTCCTATACATCATGGGCTATGCCCCGGGAGAGCTCACCCCAGTGTCATGTATGTGAATGTATTATTTCAGTTATTCCCACCATAATGGTATTATTTCCCACAGCTCTTACTTCTTTCCTCAGGAATTCTGGATATAGCTGAAAATAATGGGAAGTGGAAAATCAGGTTTGAGTCATCACAGATTTGTTTGGCAATAAGTGCAAAACTGTACTGTCTAACATTATTGATTTGTTTTGTCTGTGATTTATGAGACAAATCAGGGACAGGGTAAAAGATGTAAGACAACATTTAGATACATTTTGCAAAATCAGGTGCAGTCGATAGGTATTGTTTTCTGTATAAATCTTAACTTCTCTGTATACCTCTTAGCATCTTTGCTCATGAAATCTAGTCATAGCAAAAACAATGGGAATAAAATTAAGGAAAATATTTAAATATAACTCTAATTAAGTTACATAAGTTAATAAAGCACCATGTTTTGCATCAGCATATGGTTTCTAAGCTGTAAGAAGTATGAAACACTAGTGTCCAGCTTCACAGACTTCTTCGAAATCCTCAGTGATAAAAGCAGTAACTCATATGCACACTTGCTCACACTCACCCACACTCACACAAGCACATACTCTTATAAACCCATAGACATTTGAACTCAAACACATACAGACTGTGAAGTTAAGATTTGTCCCTTTTCTGTACAAGATATTGCATTATTCATTTTCTACCATATACGTTATAAACACACTTTGTGCTCATAGCATAAAAGTTGCAGGCTTATAAATTACTCATAAAACAGCAGCAGCTAATTGCCGTACTACATTGCAGTTGAATGTTGCCCTCTCAAGAATCATATTATGTACGATGACAAGGAATACACAAATCAGTCACTTCTCGGCTTCTGCCGCGCTTTCCACTTCCTGTATGCGCTTGCCCATTAGCACTGACATCATCTGGGTGCTTTGCACATCTGAGAATGTGAGAAAAAGTTAAGGAGAAGACTTCTTAGCTGGTAACAGGGTCTGTGAATGGCTGAAGCTCACGGATGATCGTCGCAAGGTAATTATTGAGTGAAATAGCTTCTTATATGTAATCCGCGAGAAAATCAGTTTAAAATGTTAACAAGCCTTTTTTTTTTCCTTCCTCTGCTTTTCTCTTTACAGGAAAAATATCAATATGAGCCTCGAGAGCCCAAACCAAGCAGATTATATTATATAAAGCATGTATGACCAGTTCCATAGAACAAGTTAACCAATGCATTTGAAATGATATTAAGAATAATCTACACAGATCTGAACCATAGTCATAACATTTCTTTTTAAATCTTTAGACCCCCCCAAAAAAACACATACAGATAGCACTTCCCAAACACATACAGAAAGCATTTCCCAAATATATGCTTGTCTATTAAAAGCCATAACAAATGTTCTATCTTAGATTTATATCTGTAAAAGACATTATACATAGGGGATTAGTTAATTATACATAACATGTTTTGTCTTGATGTTATTAATGTATTATAGGTGTCTTATAAAAGCTGTTATATGAATATTTAACTGTATTTTAGCTATATCAAGTTAAATCATATATTAAGACCTAAAATAATTAAGTTATTACTATATTTTGGGAAAATACCATACTATTTTGATTTATATTATAAGGGTAGTAGTGATTGCTAATAGCAGATGAATAATAATGTTTATCAGTGAGAAAGTGTAGTTATATGCAGTAATATAATGACTGATATTAAAATTTTGAAATAGATTTAAACCTTATATATGCTTATGATAACAAATGGAAAGATGAGCTTACCTTGTAAATAGATTATAACTGTATAGATTTGCTAACAGTTTAAAGTCCAAAACAACAAGACATTGTATTAGAAAAAAATGTCTTATGTTCATTAACTTTTCAGTCTCTTTTGTTTTTCATTAGTTTTCCATGTGGAATTAGATGCCAATCTTTTAAGAGATGAATTAGCCCATTCAATTTCTTCAAATTTTTCCAATATTTTATGATTTTTAACAAAGGACAGTGCAGAATCCAGATCATCAAACATCTTGGGACCCTCTGGAAGGAAGACATTCAACCTCACAGGGAATAAAAGGTGAGTCTTTATTTGTATTTTCTTTAGTTCTTTAATCAATGGTAAAAATACCTTCCTGTTGGTAATGACCTGTGTAGAGTAGCCATTGTCAAAATGGATTATTGAATCATTGTATTTTAGTGGAGACTTAGACCAAGCTGTCTTTAATACCAACTCTTTATCTGATGAAGACAAGAATTTAACAATAATTGATCTGGGTTGCTTTCTGTTAGTGGTGTTTACTGCAGTTAGTGCTCGATGTGCTCTTTCTATTCCAAAAGACAGAGCTTTTGGTAAGTCAAGTGTTTTAGGTATACAGGTGTTAAGGAAAGTAGCCATGTTATTGCCCTCAATATTTTCAGGAAGTCCAAAAATCCTTAGATTGTTTAGACTGGATCTATTTTCAAGATCATCCAACTTGCTTTGTAACATAGTATTTTGTTTAAGTAGAAATTCAGTATTGTTTTCATTCTCCAGAATTCTGACATCCATGTCATTTAAGGATTCCTCTATATTAGATATTTGGATTTTCTGTAGCTTCAAATAATCATGTAGTAGTTCCATTTGTTTACTGGCTTTTTCTTTAAAGCTGTCTATTTTTTAGTCAATTTTGTCAGTTTTTGTAGTTAAGTCCTGAATGTTGGATATTAGAGTTTGTAAGTCTTTTTTCATACTGGGGTCCTGACTGCCTGTCTTAGAGTGACTCATGTTGGAATTCTCTTCAGATGAATTGTGATTTTTCCAAGTAGATTTTTGACTGGAAAATTTGTCCACTTTTTTTTTTTTTTAATTTTCTTGTAAAAGAAGTTTAGATCTAAGATACTGTATAGAAAAAAATCCAAAGTTTTCTTGTTTAAAGGACAAAAATCCAGTAAAGAAAATTATCTTCAGTGGAGCTGCTGAATTCTGCTGCTACACAGTACTCATGCTAGCCACGCCCCCAGGTTATTTTTCTTGATACTTTAACGGAAAACACATATTTTCCATGCTCCCCCTTTTCTTTAATTGGACCCATATTTACAAAAACATTGAAGACAACAATATTTTTGTCTCCTGTTTCAACTGGGGATACTATGGGCCAATTTAACTCATTTTCCTTCTTCTACAGTCCCTTATTTCCACTCATCTTGAATTTGCTTTAGATTAGCCTAGAGTATGCATGTGATTATCCCCCTAATTAAATCTTGTGTCTTTTTATCATATTCGTTAACTGAACTTTATATTAACAACTTCATTTTACTCTTCATTTCATCAATATTGTATATTTCAATGTGCTATTGTGCAAAAAAACACTAATCATCTGCATGCCTACCACTGAAAGATATATTAGTGAGTCCCCTTTGTAAGTGTGCAGTTTAATCACCATATACATCATCATGGACACTGACCCCTTAGTTATTGCAGAAGTACAGTTTTTCCATTTATATTAAAACACTCAAGTCTTCTCCTGCTCAGCTGAAGATCAGGAATGCCACTCAGTTTCTCTCACACCATCACTGTGCACTGCTAGTAACCTGGATGTGTTCCACATCTTTTTTCTTAGCCTGAGTTTTTTCCACATTTCCATCCTCAGCTAGTAACCCCTTTAAAAAGACATCTGCTCTATATCTAAAAAAAGTTTTTGTCCCATTCAGAAGAGTTTTCAAGTATGTTGGATATACCAAACTGGGATGGGTCTTTTGAGTTCAACAAAACCTTATCACTGCTATGAATTTTGCTTTCTGTTATCTGGTAGTACCATTTTAGTCATTATTGTATAAACACAGTGATCCCCCATTTTACGAGATGTGCCTGGTTTCTACATTTTGCTTAATATTATATATTTTATTTATTTATTTATTTATTTGAAATTTGTTATTAGGAAAATCCAACTGGGCCAGAAAGTGTTCATTTTCAGCATAGGCCCAGGGAGAAAAGCTCCACAATCACAATATTTCAAAAATTAAGTACAGGTATTGTCAATCACAAAGTGTCATGTTACATTACAAAACAGCAAGTACAAATATTTTAAATTGCAAAGTATCATGTTACACTACAAAACATAAGACTGAAAAAGTTTCAATGAGAAAAACATAAAACATATGTTTCATAGTAGAGTGCAATGAAAAACAGTAACACAAGCTGAAGAGAATATGTGAGGAAAAATTCAATAGTCGTATTATTTGTTACATAGATTAGTATGTGGTAAATGAGACCTGAGACAATTCTAATAAGATATTTAAAGAGATAGCAGAGATTACATGATTACAGGCAGTGAGGTGAAACTGGGTGATGTCTTAGTATAACAGAGGTATTCTTATTATAGTTATAGAAGGAAGAAGGATATAGATAGTGAGATTATAAGAGTGCAGGGTAGGATGTCTTCAGGTAGCTTAGGTGAGTAGGAAGGTAGAGGAAAGGTCTGCATAGATGAATTAAATAAGGTAAGGTAGTGGGGAAAACAAAAAAGGAGTGGAGTAGGAGGCTGGAGAAGAAGCAAAGTGTGATTTGGGTTGAATGGGGTGATTGAAGGGGGTTAGTGAAATATAGTAAGTTCAGCCAGTATTGGCACAGGAGCAGGTCCAAGATTTTGTAAGGTATTCTTTTAGGGAACATCTAAAGGTAGGTAGGTTAGAAATTTGTTCTGGTGGTTAGAGGTAGGGAGTTCCATTTTTTTTTTTTTTTTTTGCTACTGAGTATGAATATAGGCTTTGTCTAGTGGATTTATTCAGTTTATTTATGGTGAGAAGTTGTTTGTCTTAAATTCGAAGAGATCTTTTTTTGGGGGGGGGGAATACGTGTTGATTAAAGGGGTAAGAACTGGGCAAGATAATTGTTTGTGTATGATTTTATGTACCTTTATAAGATGAATATAGGAGAGGTGGAGCAGAAGTCCCAGCCAGCTAAGAGTTTGCAGAGCTTTACAGTGATGGGTAAAGCAGGATGAATTAGTAGTAAACTTAGCAATTTTTGTTGTACCAGCTTTCAATTTTTTTTTTTTTAATAGATGATTGTAAATTATTTAGAATTAGTGTTCCATAGATTAGGGAGGGAAGAAGGCAGGTTTTGGCTAGAGTAATTTTTGTGGGTGTGCTCAGAAAATGATTGTTTCTGTATAGTATGTCTAGTTTTTGATGGGTTTTCTTGATATTAATTTGGAAGTTGACATCAAATTTAAGATTATCATCTATTATGACACCTAATAGTTTGGTATAGTGGGCTAACAATATTTCAGTGCCATTTGCCAAAAATATTTTCAAAGATGCTTTGTTAGGGGTGTGCGTTTTTGGGTAAAGAGAGGGAGTTTGATTTACGGGGAGGGTTGAGTAGGAGTTGTGTCATTGTAAGCCAAGTTTCAATGGAGAGAACAGCTTGTTGAGTGATTTATTGGAGGTAAATTAAGGTGTTTGAAGAGCAGATGATGGTAGAGTCATCTGCATATAGAATCAGGGTGACTTCACAAGAAAATGAATGCAGCTTATTGATAAAAAAATATTGAGCAGTAGAGGGCCAAGGATGGATCCTTGTAGGACTTCTGTGGAAGTGAGAAGGTATGCAGGAGGTGAATCTTTGCCACTTTACAGCTTGTTGCCTGTTGATAAGATAGCTAGAGAACCATTTGAATACATTGAGATGCTAGACCCAGGGTGGAAAGTTGATTTAAGAGTCTACTGTGACAGACCATGCAAAGGTCTTTGATAGATCTAGAAATATTGCAGATACAAGTTTATTAAAACTGTGAGCTTTATTGACAGTGTAATGATAGCAATGTAGTAGAGGTGTTATGGGCTGGCCGAAATCCATGTTGCATAGTCATGATTAGCTTATTTTATAACGGATAGTGGAGAAATTGTTGATGAATACATCTTTCAAGGATTCTACACAGGGGAGACAGGATGGCTATGGTATGAAAATTGTAATGTCAGTGGAATTACCTCTTTTATGTAAGGGTGTAATGTGTGCCATTTTCCACAAGGTAGGTACAGAGGAGTCTGTTATTGATCTTAGGTTCATAGGTTCATAGATTAGTACTAAGCTAACTGCCCTTGCGAGCCATTTTAAGCCTAGCCATTTATCCCTTGTGAGACTCAAACCCTGCACCTTTTGCTTGCAAGGCAAACACCTTAACCATTAGGCCACTCTCCCAACCCAATCTATTAATAAGAATGCTGATTGGGTATGCTATTACATCTGCTGCTAGATTTAGATATTCCAGGGAAGGCTGTCAGCTGAGGAGGAACAAGGTTTTAGTTTATGTAACAGCTTTTTTATGAGTTATTGAAAATGGTTGAAAGATAAAGTGGGTGGTGTTGTATGCACATGTACTGGACAGGTTGCAGATATGTGAGTTTTGTGAAGAAAATGTGGTAGTGGAAGCTGGAAAGGGGGTATTAGGTGAGTTTGTGGTTAAGCTGGCTATGCATTCTATGAAGTATGTATTGAAATAGGTAACTGTTTAAAGAGGAGGAATGTCTGGGTATGGGCTCGGATTCTTTTTTGTACCTCTACTAATGAGAGTAGATATGGAGGATCAAAATTCTATAGGGTTGTTTTTATTGCTATCTTGTAGCTGAGTATAATAAGTCTCTTTATTTCTATTAACTTGTTTCTTGAGATGGTTTCATAGCTGTCTGAATAGTTGCCAATTTTTGTCATTTTTATTTTTTTTTGCCAGATAATCCATGCTTTATCTCTATGTTTCATAAGGAGTTTGCATTGGTTGGTGAGCCATGAGGTATGGCTGTTTTTAATTCTGTTTTGAAACTGTGGGGCTAAGGTGCAAAGTATATTTAGAAATGCTGCATTGAAGTATCCAGGTATATCATTTAAGGGGGGGTCTTTTTGGATGGACCAGTTAACTGATTTCAAAGCTTCAATTAAAGACTCTTTGCAGAAATTGGAGAGATTATGAGTAGTTTTCAGCTTATGTTTATTTGTTAGTTGTGTAATATTCCACTATAAGCTGGCAAGTGATCACTTAGTTTATAAAGGAGGGTACCTGAGGAGGTAAAATGAGATGGGTTGGTAACAAGAAAACAATTCAGGATAGATTTTTGGGAGTTAGTTTTTATCATATCTTGTCGGTGTATTAATAAGTTGAGTGAATCCAAAGAGATTCATGCTGTTGATCACTGATTTTGTGGATAAAGACTGCCAGTCACATTTTACATCACCAGGAGGATAATTTCATTTGTTAATATATCTGTTATCCAGGATAGTATGTCTTCAAGTATTGGAATGTTCTGTCCTTGGGATATATAGCACCACAATGCATATGATTGGGTCTATTAAATTTTAAGAATGAGATTAGAATGTTTGCCTTTCTAAAAGTTGGGATTGTGCCCACATAGAGAGTCACAGTGAGCATATTTGGAAAGATTATAGCTATACCACCTACTCTTTTATGTTTTCTATTGAGTCCAATAATATAACCAGGGGGTGGAATGTCAGAATCTTTTATTTCAGGCTTTAGCCATGTCTCAATTGTGGCTAGGATGTCTGGGTTGTGTTGAGTCATCCAGACATGAAAATCTGTGATTTTGTTGCATGTGCTTCTAATATTTAGAGTGACTATTTTTAAACTCTTAGGGTGTATGTTATGATTTAGGGTTTGATTGGGACTTGAGTTGGGGTGGATGTCACTACAGTGATGTATGCCGGAGAAAGAAGGTTTATTATGACATTTTTAGCAGAGATGGGTAGAAGCATTACTGTGTCATTGGGACTGACATTTTTCAGTATTTTTGTGTCAGAAAAGTGGAATGGAGTTATGGGAAATAAGCCTGAAGAGAATTGTGAGCAGCTAGTGGGATGTTTGATAGGTGAGGATGAAGTAATGGTTGAAGTGTGCATATTTATTACTATCACTGGTGGTGATCTTAAGACTGAGAGGAGGATGAATGAGGTGATACAGGAAGGAAATAGCATGGTTAGTGTTGTAAAGATGTTTTGATAAGAGTGTGGAGAATAGGTAGGTTTTGATGGAGAGGGAGCAGAGTAAGATTTGAGAAGGAATTTAGAACAGAAGCGGGTAGAGATGGTATAAAGACAACAGTTTGTGATTGGATAGAAGTTTAGGTACAGGACAGGAGGGTGAGCAGAGGAGGTGGAGTAAGTGAGATTCAAGTGTAAATGTGGTGGGGGTAGGTGGAAATTGGGGTTAGGCAGGGGAGCAGAATGAAACTTGAGCATAGCAAGGGCTGAATGGAGCAGGAAGGCTCACTGTGCAGCAAGTGCCAGGAAAGCTAAAACTGCAGCAAAACAGGAGGCAAAACAAATCCCGATAATTTTAAAGACAGTAACATAAGCTGTAAACTGCTGTTAACACATGCCTAAGTTAACTGCAAAAGGCATTATTGCAGTGACTTTGGCTCAAACTAATGATATAGTAGCTGGAGAAACAACTGAGATGAGTGGAGGGCCAGTCAGGTATTTCAATGGAATGCAGTCACTCCCCCCAAAGATGGTTTACTACCAAAAGCAAACAGTCAGTGAGGTAGAATGTTTATGCTTACAAAGATAAGGTCTTTGAACACTAAATACTTGACGTAACAGCATTTAATTTTACAGTTATGGACTTTTATTGTCTTTCCACGGATTACACTGCTGTAAAATATGCTAAGGTGTTAATTTATCTTCACCTTCAGCAGTATAAGGCCTGTGGGTGTGGATGGGGGGAGTCCTAGCAGATTCAACACTACAGTACAGAACACACTAATGAATACGTGAGGGAAAACAATTAAGTTTAGTTTGAGTCTTGAAAATTGTCTTACATAGATTTTAACTGAAGGTATTGTTTCTTTGAACTTTTGTAACAGGAGATGAAACTCAGTGGTATAGGTTCCTTTGGTAGTGTAATTATGTTAACTACTTAGCAGCAATTGTCAGACATACTGTGTGCTTGTTACACTGGGAGAGAGATAGAGGGAAATTAAAATAATTAGGATTGTTTGATGGTTGAACTATGTAGATAAAGTACTATATGTGTATACTCTGCTGCAGGGTCTATATTAGCACACCGAACATTTGAAATATCGAGTGTTCTAATATCGACCTGTTTCAGCGAACACTGAAAATATCGAAGAAACTGAAAACTGAATTCTTTCCTAGGGAAAAAATGTGGTTGTCTATTTCTGTTGCTTCAGTATTTTCAGCGCTCTGGTGGAAAGTTACGGGTCGGGTTCAGGTAAGTGTGTGATTGTGTGGACGTGTGGGTTAGGGCAGGTTAGGTGAGTTAGGGTTAGGGCGTGTGTCAGGTAAGTGTGCGATTGTGTCGACGTGAAGGTTAGGACGGGGTAGGTGAGATAGGGTTAGGGCGCTGGTGAGGTGACTTTGTGATAGTGATGGACCTTAGGGTTAGGGTTTGGGTTAAAGTAAGTGGATAGTTAGTGGTGTATGCATAGTTTAGTGTAGGGTTAGATGTACAAGTTTAGGTGTATTTGTGTGAATTGCTGTTTGTTTGGTGTGCTTGTGATGTGTGTATGTATTTTGGAACAGCAAATTTTTTCTCTAGGAAAAAAATTTGCTGTTCTGAATATTTGATGTTTTGTATTTTCAATTGCTAGGGTTTGATATTAGAACACTCGACATTTCAAATGTTCGGTGTTCTAATATAGACCCTCTGCTGCATTAAGTAGTGTTTGGCAAACATGAGTTGTACACTATCCCCCAGATTCTCAAAAGCTTGCATGGAGTGCAAGATCGGTGCAGGAGCTCAAGCAGGCGATGTGTCTGCCGTGAGATCCAGGAACAGCCTGCAGGGGCACGCACAAGAGCTCCTGCACTAATCCTGCACGAACTAAGCTCTTGTATGCAAATAACCCCATTTGCAGGAGGAATCCATGCAAATGAAGTGATTTTGCAATACAGGAAGCTTGCAGCCATCCATGCAGGACTAGTGCAATCTGCAGAAATGTACTCTGTTAGTAACCGAGTACATTTCTGCAAAATCCAAAATGGAGCTGTGACAGTTCCAAATAAAGGCTGCATATCATTGAGGAAGCATGCAAATGGCCAAGTTTAAGGCCACTGGCATTGCAAACAACATAAAAAATAAAAAAATTAACTTTTATTTTTTTTTAGCCGATCTCAGCTGTTTAAGCGTAGGACAGCAACCTGCAAATGGGATGGGGGAGGATAACAAAATAAACCTAAAATAAGCATTCTAACTAAAATTGCTATTCTGCCATGCAAGTCAATGGCAGGCAGAGGACAACATAGCCAGTGACTAGTGGTTGCTAAGGGGGGAGGCTCAGTGTGAGACATGTAACCATGCATTAGCATGCAATCCTATGCAAATGAGGATAATGATAGTGAATCCCAGTTTTCTCCAGCATGCTAGTCAGGTCCCAATAGTGTAAGAGTAGAAATAGCTTGGTGTAAGCCTAGGAGCTAGCTGACATCATGGAGGGGTGTGAGACATACTGTAAGCAGACTGGAGCCCTGTGGCTCGTGTTTGCTCCCAGCTTAGCAAAGCTAAGGCAGGGGTGTGTCTCTAGGGCTGTATTATCCCACACCATGAAAACTATGGTGTATACATAGCAACATGAGCCAAATCCATGTAAAAGGTGCTTACAGCAAGTAAGTGGGTGTGTGCGGTGTGCACCAGGTGTAAAAAAAAAAAAAATAGCAGCTCTGTGCACATCTGAGCACTGTGTTTGCGCAGTGCACCCCTGGGCTTAAACAGGAAGTCAATGGGAAGGGAAAACAGCAGTAGGAAGGTAGCCATGGAGAACTAGCATAGGTGCCAGTTGAAATCTATCTGAATCAGCCAAGTACAGAGGCAGCAGCTCAGCTCAGCCCAGAACACTACTATAAACTATGCAAACACTTTTCCCTCTGGATTTTCCCACATACTCTAAATGACCAGTGTATACAAGCAGAGAAATGTTAACAAACAATAGCAACAAAATGATAGGGGCTGCAGCAGCTATCATACATCAACATGTGGAAGATGCTGAGGGTGGTGAGGATAGGAATGCTGTTGACCAACCCACAGTGAGGAGATGGAGAAGAGTGTACAGACCTAGGGTAACCTACCAGGGGCTACATGAGCTGGAGATAGTGGTGTATTATAGGGTGGACAGGGACCTCCTACAGCAAATTGTTGAGCTGTGCCAGCCACAGCTCATACACAGAACTAACAGAGGGGAACCTATTCCAGTGGATACCAAGGTATGTGTAGGCCTAAGAATACTAGCTACAGATACCTTCCAAAGGCCAACTGGGGATATCATTGGGATCTCATAGGCATCAGCATCCAGGGTACTCCACCAGTTCCTGGATGCCATGTCAGCACATGTTGGGGCGCATGTATATTTCCCCCACACCCGTGAGGCATTAGCCAGCAATATGCAACTGTTTCAACAAATAGCAGAATACCCTGAGGTAGTGGGTGCTATAGACTGCACGCACATATGCATCAAAGCACCAGTCGGTGAGCGGGGTAGGGTCTACATCAACCGCAAGAGCTTCCCCTCCATTAACTGCCAGGTCATGTGCGATGCCCAGGGCATAATAATGAATGTGTGTGCTGTCTGCCCTGCAAGCTATCACAATTCCCACATCTGTAATCTGATGTAGCTGTACCAGAGATTTGCCAATGGGAACAACCCTCACGGTCACCCATTGGAGGATGTTAGATACGCATTGGAACCGTGGCTGATGACACCCATCAGAAATGCACATACACACACAAACAAGAACTCCATAATGAAGCACACGAGCAGACCAGAATTATAGTAGATTGTGTATTTGGGATGCTCAAGTCACGGCTCCGGTGCCGGGACACATCCAGTGGAGCCTTGCAGTACTCACCAGCTAAAATTGTCCTTGTATGTGCCATGCTACACAATATGATCCTTTGGAAACAGCTGCAGCAGGAACAGCACAGGGTAGGCCCACGTAGTCCCCGACATTGCCAAGGCTTGCACAGACACAGAGTGACTCGGAGGAGGAACAACCTAAGCCTGTCCCAGTAGGCAGAAGGAGGAGTGCCAAGTATGCCCTAGCCTTGGCAAAGAGGCAATGCATAGCACATACACTGACACAGGAGGGACCCAGGGAATAACACCACTCTCTGACTCTCACATACAGTAAAAGGGATGCCAAACATTACACTGCCTGTGCTCAACCATGTGTAGGGAGGGATATACTAGACAATCTTGACGTACTGAAATGTTGAATTTCAGTATGTCGAGACTGAATAGTGGAAAGTGCAGTTACCTGAAACTACACTATGCCGAATGCGGGAGTGTCAAATCTGCAAATGTTGAATCCGCCACTATCGTGGTGTCGTGTTCGTGATATGTGGTGTGGTTTGTGGATTTATCTGGGGTTTCAGGTAAGTGTTGTGCATTTGAGGATATTGGGCAGGGATTTTAGTGTGTGTCAGTGTGTGCGGTGGTGTTTTTTGTGTGTTTGTGTGTTTAGTGTGACCTCAGAGTTAGAATATATAAGTAGGGGTGTGTGGGGGAACACAGCCCCCCACATGAGGGATGCCGGAGGGCTTGTTCCCCTGCTTATAGGTAGGTTAGGTGTGTTTGTGTGCGTTGTTATGTTTGTTTAGGTAGGTGTATGTGTGTGTGATTATGTGCTGGTTTGTGTGTATGTGTATGTGTGTGTGTGTGTGTGTGTGTGTGTGTGTGTGTGTGTGTGTGTGTGTGTGTGTGTGTGTGTGTGAATGGTCATGGTTGTGGTATTCATGATTATGGGTTTTCGTGTATGTGGGTTTTCTACTATTCAGTCTCAAAATACTGAAATTCGACATTTCAGTATTTCGAGATTGTATAGTGAATCCGTAAGGAGTGTACTATGTACATCCGATATAGGTGGCCCTGCAGCACCACCCTCAATACTGGGACACCCACAAGGTTAGTGACGCACACATGCCAGTCAGGGGGGGGGGGTTCACATACCCAACAACAGTCCCAGCCAGCAGCACAGGTATAGACAAAACCAAAAATAGCCTGTGCTACGGCCTCTGAATGATGCCTATGGGTAACCTCCCCCCCAGGCCTCCACAGGCAGACTACAGCAGGTCATACAGTGGGATGTTACTTCTGAAGGGTAGGAAGTCAGACACTAATATGTAGGGCAACCAAATCTAAGAACTGTAGTACAGTGGTATGCCTCCATCCTGCATGATAGGTAACAATACAGAATGAAATGGAGTACCTGGCATACCAGTACAGTCCTAGCAAATGTGTACAAGTGTCAGGTGTGCCCCCAATCCTATGTAGTAATGTACCAACAGTTAGGTGTGCACCCCAATCCTGCCTAGAAATGTAAAAATATTCA